>NW_006299245.1:375554-377261 GCF_000327345.1 Myotis davidii | reverse complement strand
TAATAATCTGAACAATAAAGATTTAATTAAAAAAAATTGTACTTGAGTGGTATGTTACTACTATTAGACAATGCAACTAGTCAAATTTCTGCTTTGGGGAATTTTCTAAACTATTCTTTCTAGCTCTGTATGAGATCTTGTTTAGAAATTGTTGCATCAACCTTTGAAAAAGAGTTATATGAATCTTTGAAAATATTATATATAATCTCTGTTTTAGAGTGCAATATTAAATAGTGTAGCAATATATTTTCAAAATTGTAGTAGTATATCAAAATTCCTGACTATCTTGTTTTCAAGCTCTATTACTTTTTTCCAGATTTTAACTAGGATATCTACAATTGCCTGCAGTTGCATATAAAAAAAACAACAACACACTTCCTCTTTAAGAATTGACTCCTGTTAGTACCTTGAGGTGTCTTCTAAGGATGGTGGGGAGGGGTACGCACTCTGTTCCCTAGCACACTAATGAGAAGTGGCCAAGAGTAGACTAACGGCATGTACAGAACTCATTATGCAAATATTTCTAATCCCCTATATACTCCACAAATTGAGAAAGGTTTCAGTCTTCTACACTTTCCTTTTATACTGAAAGCTTGTTTCAAAGTTTCTAAGCCACTTTTAAGCCTTAGTCTAGAAATGCTGTTTGATTTGAAAAGGAGAAAGTTCCTAAAAGCCATTTTATATTTTCCGCTTAAAAATAGAACATGTCTTCCAGGGCTAAAGCTGTTTGACCATCTCTCTGTGATGATATAGCAGGTAGTCCTGCATCAGGGACTCAAAGATCCATTTTAATTATGTTTACTCTGTTCATTACTCCAGGGTAACCTGCTCATATAGCCCCATAGGGAAAGGATAGGAGTAAGAGCAATTCTTCACGGGGAATTTGGCACATAGTAGGTACCTATTCCTTTTAATAAAAATTGTACTTGAGTGGTATGTTACTACTATCAGACAATGCAACTAGTCAAATTTCTGCTTTGGGGAATTTTCTAAACTATTCTAAATATTATAAACAAAATTAGGAAATGTTTGCACCAACTAATGACACACAAATGAATAAATGAAATGTATCTGCAGTTTAAGAAAAAGAAATATGTAGACATGGGTTTCTGAAAAGAATGTTGAGGAATTAGAGAAGCATATTTTCCAGGCCCACCCAGGTATGCAGTAGTAGCTAATACACTTTTGGCTGTTAATGCTTACATTCTATAATCCAAATATTCTAAAACTCAGTTTTTTTTAATTTAGTGAAAATGCTAATATATTATATTTACATTGATTCCTGTAGTACAAAAACGTACTTATACATGGTTCTAAGTATAGGATAATCTTTCATCTTCTCTGCCCTCCCCTCATAGTAAAGAGAAACGGGGGAAAAGACAGGAGGTAATATGGAGGAATACCCCTGAGTAAATTTATTATCAGCATAGACCATTAATGTACAACATAAATAAAACTGAGGTCCCACATGGTCCACAATTTATGCAAAATTACATTAAAATAAATAACATTCCATCAGAAAAAAAAATAAAACTTGACTGAGGCTTTAAAAATAGGCTAGAGTCAATTAATTGTGACTGCAATTTTTTTAATATATTTTATTGATTTTTTACAGAGAGCAAGGAAGAGGGATAGAGAGTCAGAAACATCGATGAGAGAGAAACATTGATCAGCTGCCTCCTGCACACTCCCCACTGGGGATGTGCC
>NW_006299245.1:374141-375403 GCF_000327345.1 Myotis davidii | reverse complement strand
CTATGCCATACAATAACTCCAGGCAAACATTTTTCCTCCCCTGTCCTTCTGGTACTGAAACCTCTCCACATCACCTCTTCCCCTTCTACATATACCCCCATAAAATGCTCCTGATTCCTTAAACAAACAAAAAAATGCCCCTTGCTTCTCTTTCCTTAAAAAATATGAGATACTATCTAGGCCCTTGCAGACTTCTGGGCACCAAGCAGCAGGGAAAGCTTCAGCTATTAGACAGGTATTCTGGATGCGGGTCCTGAATTTGCCAATAATTGGCAGTACACTGCGCATTATGTTTTCCTCTTTGTGCCTTATTTTCCTTATTTGTAAAATGAAGAAAATGTAGACATATTCAGAGCTGTGATAAAAAATAATATGATTTGTGTGCAAATTCCTAGCACCTAGTTCAAAGTAATTTTTCTCCTCCTTTACCTTACTCCTCCATGGTTCCAATAGAGCTTCAATGTCTGTAAAGAATATCATGTTAGAAAATCTCATGAAACATCAACTGTTTTTAATTCTGTTCATTAAATATTCTTTTCTATGCACATCTGCAGCAATAACAATAATGCTTAAATGAAAGGCTTATAAAATGCAGGGCAGAATGTGGTTCAAATAAGTATATTATGATAAGCTTGTAATGAGGCCATTGTGGACTTTATTACTTCATTACTTTATTACCACTTATTCACTATGAAAAAGAAGGAAACACCAGACTGGAACTTTTATCGAACTAAATTTTTTTACTTCTAAAGGCTTTTAGGGAATTCTATGCCGACTTATATTTAGTTCAATAGTCACAGTTATGAGAATTCCTTTGAAGAATATAAACAATGCTAGTCTATTTGGAGGTAAATATGTCAAATTAAGTTTTGGAGATGTTATTGACTAAATTTTCATGATAATTTATCATACTTTAACAACAAAAATATCCTTGAAAATGTTTAAAATAAATCATTCTCATTAATGAAATAAAGTATACATATCTATCCTATCTAATAATAGACAAACATGGTAATTAACCATACCTCTGACACACTTCCCATTGGCTAATCAGGGTCATATGCAAATTAACTGCCAACCAAGATGGCGGCTGGCAGCCAGGCAGATGAAGCAAACAGGAGGCTTGCTTGCTCCAGTGAAGGTGGAACCCAGGTTCCCCACCTGCCGCTGCTGGACTCTGTGCTTGCACTCTAAGAAACAATGTTGCAATTATAGAAGCTAAACAAAGCCCATGCTTTCAGCCAGCCGGCAGAGCTGGAGCT
>NW_006299245.1:364735-373414 GCF_000327345.1 Myotis davidii | reverse complement strand
CAATCACTGAGCCAGCAGCCAGACTTCCCCTGAGGGGTCTGGGACCCCTTGCTCCTTACCTCTTGGCTTGCTGCTCTGATCTGGCCTAAGCCAGCAGGCGGGCATCCCCTGAGGGCTCCCAGACTGCGAGAGGGCACAGGCTGTGCTGAGGTCCCCCCCCACACACCGAGTGCACAAATTTTTGTGCACCGGGCCTCTAGTATATATATAAAAGCCTAAGCAACCAGCTTACTGTTCGACCAGCTGACCGGCCAGTAGCTATGACATGCAATGACCACCAGCAGGCACTCAATGCAGGAGCAGAAACCACAGGCCTGGAAGTATGGAACAGACTCATGAATCTCAGAGGGAAGCGGGGAGGGGGGAGGGCGGGAAGAGATTAACCAAAGATCTTATATGCACACTAAAGGCTCAGTGCACAGATTCATGCACCAGTGGGGTCCCTCAGCCTGTCCGGTGCCCTCTTGCAATCCGGGACCCTACGGGGGATGTTGGAGAGCTGGTTTCGGCCTGATCCCCTCAGGCCAAGCCGAGGGATCCCACCAGTGCATGAATCTGTGCACTGAGCCTCTAGTTTTTACATAAAATAAAATTAATAGGAATACATAGAAAAAGAACAGCATTTTCAGGTCCAGCTGTTTTAATAGCCTTTCTTAAAAAAAGGCAGCATAGTGTATTGTTTAACTGCACTGAGGCAGAAGTCAAACTTCATGGGTAGGAATACAGTTCTACCCTTTACTGGGGCAAAGCACGAATTATGCCTCAGGTTCTTCGTCTGTAAAAGTGAGATGATAAGAGGTGACCAAACACTGGAGATACTATCAAGGAATGAATATAGTATCTGGTAAGGGTTACATAAAATGCTGTGGGAGCCACCATTAGTAGAGAAGCCGTGTGTTGTGCCTGGGAAGAAACACTGGCCAGGACCTGGCAGCTACAGCCCGAGTTCTGCTCTGCTCAGCAGTGTCCTCTGTGAGTGAGCAAGTCTGGCTTCAGCTCTCTGGGCCTTGATTTTCTCATCTGAAATTAGCTCTAATTTTTGAAATTTCATGAGCTATTGCGTTTTTAACACTGTGGGGGATAAGATAATTGAATCAAAATCTGACATGTTTTCAACATCTGTTCTTAGAATCCACTCTTAAAGAACTAAAATAAATTTGGAAAGATGTGGGGCTATAATAATTAGCATTATATTCAGGAGAACATATTAATGAATACATTATCTTCTGACAGAAGCTGAAATCTATTGAATATTGAATAGAAATAAATAATCCTCATCTGTTTTATCAAAAAAGAATTGAAATAAGAATTGTATAAAGTGCAGTTTGGGATATGCAAGGATTTTTTTAATCTTTCTCTTTAGAAAGAAACAAATGTGTATCAAAGTATGAAGACTAACTCGATTTTTGTGTTGTTAAATGGAAATATCTTACTCTGATTAAAATTATGTTGGGAGAGGAGATTAAGAAACTGATTATAGTCAACGGACCACATTTCTCAGGAAGACTATTTAGAAATAACGTAAAGAAAAAGACATTTAGCATAGATTTTTTAGAAGGCCAACTTTGTTCTTGCATATATGTTTACATATTCAGTTTCCATTCTGCTACTAGATTAACAATTACATGAGCCAGAAGAAACCACCTAATTAAAGAACAGAATGTAATATGTGCTGCTACACTTCCCTTGGTTTATTATAGAATTATCTGTGAAGATGATAAAATACTGCTCACTACTAAGTGATTTATGCTTATATGGCCATTTATCATTAGATGTAATTGTGGTTCAGTGTAGACATTTGAATCCTAGAGTAAAGTTGCATTAGCAGTGAATCTTTGAAATAGTCCAGTGGAATCCCAATAAATAAAGTCCCTCATCCCCACCACCCTTCTACTCCACCTTTCTGGAGTTTTCCATCTTAGTGAATGGAAACATTTACTCAGCAAATAAAAATCTAAATCATTTTTTGACACTGCCCTTACTTTCACATTCTCTCCCATATCCAACTTATCCCTAATATTTTATATTTTATCTCTTAAATATTTCTTGAATACTTCCATTTCTACCAATCTACAAACTACCACCTAACCCAAGCTCACACTGTCTTCTGCTCTACTTCACTTGTAAACTGTAACTACTTTTTCTTCATTTACATTTTCCCCCTTCAAACCATTCTCCACCTTTAAATTCCTTGCTTTGTCCTTAGTCTAAGGCACTTGACATGACTGATTCCCTCTACTAAAATATTCCTTCCATCACTTATGCTTCATAGAGACACATTCTCAGGAATGTTCTCCCATTCCATAACTTCCCTTTAGCTCATACTGTATGTATTTTTATATTCTTTATATAATTATTTGGCTAAGGTCTGTCTTTCCTGAGAGTAGTCACTGTGTTTGGTTTTGCTAGCTATTGTTTGTCCAGCTCAAAGCCCAGCACTTAGAGCACAATAGGTATTGAATATTTTTTGAATATATGAGTGAATAAATGAAGGAATGATTGTCAATATAAACAGCTTTCTGGTTCATGGCTCAGAGTTTGACTAAGTTAGATAAAGTAACTTATTAGGTTGAAAAAATTAAGAGAAACAATTGGACACATACTTAACCTAGATAATAATTTTATGTCATCAGATTATCTTTGTTTTGGTGTTGCCATGTAACAAAATAATTAAGATATATTTTCATTATTTAAATCTATTTTAATTATCTTAATGTAAACAGTTTCCTCAAAACTTATGAGGTGTTTTTTAATCTTCACCTGAGGATATGTGTTTTTTATTGATTTTAGAGAGAGAGGAAGGGAGGGAGAAAGGAAGAGGGGGGAAGGGGGAGTAGAGGAGAGGAGAAAAGAGAGGAAAGGAGAGAGGAGAGGGGAGGAGAAGAAAGGGGAGAGGAAAATAGAAGAAAGGGAAGAGGAGAGAGGAGAGAGGAAAGAGAGGAGAGAAGAGACAGGGGAGAGGGGAGAGATCAAACAGATAGATAGCTTCCTGTATGCTCCTCAATCCTGGATCGATGCAAAACCTAGGTATGTGCCCTGACTAGGAATCAACCCCATAGCATTTTGGTGTACTGGATGACATTCCAACCAACTGAGCCACCTGGCCAGGACAAACTTGTGAGTTTCAATTTAAACTTCCCCTGGCTATACTAATGTTATATTATTTTAATGTTAAGTGACCATACATAATTTTTACTTAGACGTGGAATGACTTATTTCATCCTTCTTTGTATTCAAGTTTTTCTTTCTTTTTTAACTGTAAGCTAACATTAAGGGAGCCAAATAATAAATTTTCACTAGATACTTCACATATGTTCCTCACAGAATGTTACTCAAAAACAAACTTTCAAGTAGGCGTCTATTCTTTGGAGGCAGAATCTTAACTGATTATTCAGTCAAATGGAAAGCTTTATTTTGTTCTCCTTCTTTCTCTCCCTTTAGCCTCATCTTTCTTTTAGTCCTTCTTCTCCTCTCCCTTTCCTGGCTTCACATCTATCCCATCCTCCCAAATTCCTCAGAGCATATCCTCACGGTTCCCTACCCTTCTGCCAGTTTCCTCTCCCCCCTCACCCTACTCAATACACAAAGACATGCCCCTCAGAGCTGCAAACACATATACTTTATTTTCCCCCATCACATTGGACATTTATTCCGTTTTCCTTGGATTCCTTATGCATAGTTTTAACCCTTGCGTTTCTCATCACAACCACCACTTACTAGCTGTGTGACTTTTGGATGTGTGCCTTAGTTTCCTCTACTATATGTCAGATGTTATAACAACAGCATTCAGGAAGAGACCCTACACCAAGAGAATTTGAGGGGCACTGTGTAGAAAATAATACAAAATTGAGAATAAAAATTGGTATGGTGTGGTTATTTATTGAAAATAAGAAATTGAAGTAAAGTATAACTTATTAAAAGCTGATTGAGACCACAACTATCACAAACTTGAGAAAATAAAGCATATTTGTATTCATTAACTGACTGACACTACCTTGTATGATACTTCTTTCCCACAAATGTTGGCTGCAAGCTTCTTGATCGCATTTTCCTATAATAGTAATTTTTTAAGTCATTTACTAGAGAGAGAATTTTTCAAAGCTAGTTCTTTTACAAGAGTAGATTGAATCTTTTTATTGATAGCCTGGAAATTATTGATTTAGATTTATAATCCATAATTGGTGATATCATATATATTTTTAGAATCACCATCTAATTTGGGAAACATTTGTCAAGTTTCTTTAATGCATGAACTGTAAGATTAGGATTTTTCACAGACTAGCATCTTTCAATCATATTTATCCTCTATTCTCCACACACTACCAGGGCTGGAAGTCCTAGGAGCCATTTTTATTCTGACACCTTTGGCTCTTTAGGAAGAAAGGTATAGGCTAGTTATAATGTATCTCAGACCATCTTAAATTAATCCATAAGTGATATGTTACAAATAAATGTATCAACCATTTATGGTGAATAACTTGTATATTAAGAATTCAAGAAATATAATAAAAGTAACAAAAAATACTGTCAGTCTATTCTGTCTCATTTAAAGAGTTATTGAAAAAGTACTCATGAATGTCCATAATATGATGATGATGATGATGATGATGATGATGAACATTTATCTTGATTTACTTGACAGGAACTGTTATAAGTACATAGATAATAATCCTTTCCATAAATCTATGTAGTATGTGGTTTTTAAATTCCTATTTTACAGGTGAAGAAACAGAAGCACAGATGATTACTTTTCTATAGTTAATCTGTACAGTGCATACATTTTTCTCTTTTAAATTGCAAATTGTGAGAATTTTACATACCATTTTATGGTGAAGTACAATGGCAAAAACCTATTTGAGGTAACTTTAAGAATTTTTTCCAAAAGACAAATCTATAGGTAAAATGACTAAATATAGGTATGTCTTCTTTTTGAAACATCTCTAAACCTCTAGTGATAGACTTGAAAGCTCATGCCAGAGAAATGTTATTACTCAGAATGTATTGCTTAAAAATGACATCTATATATATAAAAGCCTAAGCGACCAGCCGACTGGTTGGTAGCTATTATGCACAATGACCACCAGGGGTCAGACACTCCTACAAGTAGCTAGGACACACACTGTCCACCAGGGGGCAGACGCTCAATGCAGGAGCTGCAGAGCTGTGGTCACTTGGCAGCTGCAGTTCTTGGTGATGCACCCGGAGCTAGAGAGGAGGGAACCTGATTCCTGAGATGCATCACCTGAGAACCGCCCTCTAGCAATCTGGGACCCCTCAGAATGTCGGAGAGCTGGTTTCAGCCTGATCCCCACAAGCCAGGCTGAGGGACCCCACTGATGCACAAATCTGTGCATCGGGCCTCTAGTTTATACTATATATTAGGTTATACTGGTATAACAGTCAGTGTCCTAGAGAGAGATCTAATCCCTAGTTGCAATGATCTATCAGTCAACTTCTCTGTCTTTTAAGGAGGTTGTTTTGGAACAGACTGATAGCTGTGAGATGGGGAAGGGGTGGTGGTGGGGGGGCAAAAAGATGAAGGGATTAAGCACAAAACAAACAACAAAAAAGAAAAACTCATTAGACACAGACAACATTACCAGAGGGGAAGGGGGTGGGGGAGTTAGAAGAGGATAAATGGGGATACATGGTTATGGAAGGAGACTTGACTTAGGGTGGTGAACACACAGTACATACAATATACAGATGATGTATTAGAGAACTGTATACATGAAACCTACATAATTTTATTAGCCAATGCTACCTCAGTAAATTCAATACAAAGTCTCTATATATAAAAGCCTAAGTGACTGAATGACTGAACGATCGAACAACCGGTCCACTGGTCGCTATGATGCGCACTGACCTCCAGGGGGCATACGCTCAACACAGGAGTTGCCCCCTCGTAGTCAGTGTGCTCCCACAGTGGGAGCGCTGCTCAGCTGACCAATGGGCGCCAGAGGCAGGGCTCACGACTGGTGAGTGCTGCTGCAGAGGCGAGAGCCTCTCCTGGTTGGGATTGACTGGGCATGATCCCACGCCGAGCACAGTGGGCCAGGATGAGCGGACTGGCAGGCAGGAGTGGCTCAATCCCCACAGGCCACGCTGAGGAGCCCCACCAGTGCACGAATCTGTGCACCAGGCCTCTAGTAAATAAATAAAATAAAATAACTTTTCTTTGAAGATTTAGGAGAAATATTTATTTTTTGCAAACTTTCTACTCACCTAAAGGGGTTAATTATGACCCCTTTAAACCACACCTGTATCTTGTATGAACAAAACTCTGTAGTCAATTTTACTCAGAGAGTTATTTGTTTACATTTTCTTCTGTACAACAATATAAACAATAGAAGAGGTCAGGGATATTTTCCATTTGTTATTATATGTGCACCAAGCACAGAGTTTGATATATAATACAGACTCAAACAGATGTTAAATAATTGAACAAATATTGGAGGAAAGCTTTGGAATTTGACCTTTTCAAGACATAAAACATTCCAGATATTAGAAAGTTGTCTGGTAAAAAGGATTAAAAATTTCACAAAAGAACTTTTCTAGATTTTTTTTCTGGGGTTGATTTATGAAGTCTTAAATGACGAATGAATCCAACCTGACTCAAACAAATTTCACTAGAATAGGCAGGTAAACTTGTACATTTAGAAGATTGATTGTTATTTTTGTCCTTTTCTTCTACCTTCTAAAATCCTGCACCTTTTGAGCTCCTTTGTATGAGTGACAATACCCTTTATGCACACCAGAATGAACAGACCTGTTTACAAACCGCTGTAATATACTTCAATTTTAAATCTAATGAATTGTTTTAAAATCATCTTTGAAGATTTCTTTGGAAGTCTTTTTAAATGTCACAGTCTAGTAATTAATAATTTGCCCCCTCTTTAGCATAGGCCTGCCTTTTCCTCATAATTTATAACTTACTATATTTTACTTTATTTTTTATTTATTATTCATATTTATGTATAGATACTACTTACTTTACAATTATGAAACCAGGCATTCACATTGCCCACTTAAATTTAACAAAGCCACAAGGTTATAATCAAGCTAAGGAGAGATATTAAGCAGCACAGAATATGATCAGGTTTATGTTTGAGAAGCACATCCTGACAATTGTGTGAAAGGAAAAACTGAAGGTTTTTTCAAAGCTGAGGATAAAGATGATGAGTCTTGAACCACAGCAGTTGTGGCCAGGATGAAAATTACAGGGTGGATCCTAGAGATGAGTTGGGAGCTGATCAAGGAAAAAGATATAATCGTGAGCTACGGTAACATGACAAGGTTTATTGGATGGTGCTTGGACAGAGTCACAGGAGAGGGAGAGTCCCTCACTGTGCGAGACCATCCAGAAGCTCATGTGCTTTGGGTGGCCACCCGCTAGAGGGAATAAGCAAGCTCTCAGGGAAGAGCTTACTCAGATAGGAGGCTGGTGTGTCTGGAAAAGTCCCTCAGCGACACGGTGTTCCAGTCTTTAATTTGGAGAACTTTGAAGGACCGCAGCAGTGTGTGGTCTTTTAACCACAAGGCTCTATCAGCAGATGTGGGGTTAGGTTTAGTGGAATGTGGAAAGCAGATAAGCTCTAAATGGCTAGAAAGTGCTCAGTCGGGTTATTTCTGGAATAATTGGGTGCTGAAAATTTGAGTTGGGTGCTCGTGGGCTTTTGAGTTAATGGGTCTCAGCCTTCAGTGAAGAAATAAATAACCTAAGGACCAATGACAGGTCCAATGACAGGACACCTTTGGTTCATTTGAATAACCCTCAGTGACCAGATATATAATATATATTCATTTTTAAAAACAGATGCATAGCCATAACATTATGTGTGTGTGTGTGTTTCAAAGATTACACATAACTTTCTTCATCTACTTAGATCTAATCCCTTCATGGAGCTTCAACAAAATTCACTTCTAAAACATAATAAAAGCAAAGCCTTTTACATATATACACACACACACACACACTGAGTGGCCAGATAATTGTGACCACCTGACATTTGTAGGCAAATTAGCTATAATTCATGCTGAAGTTGCTAGAGGGCCAGACCATTTTAACAGGGAAACAGGTTGTTTACCACAACAGTATAAGTGATCTTTTTCTGAAGATATGGGTAAACAATGCAATTTAACAGCCTTTGATGTGAGATATATATATATGTGTATATCCTATCTAATAAAAGAGAAACATGGTAATTGGCGTACGACCGCTACCCTTCCCATTGGCTAATCAGCGAGATACGCAAATTAACTGTCAGCCAAGATGGCGTCCGGCAGCCAGGCAGCTTAAAGCGAACATGAATGAGGCTTGCTTGCTTCAGTGACAGTGGGCTCCAACGTTCCCCACCTGCCTTTGCAGG
The DNA here is from genome assembly GCF_000327345.1 of Myotis davidii. Taxonomy (NCBI): domain Eukaryota; kingdom Metazoa; phylum Chordata; class Mammalia; order Chiroptera; family Vespertilionidae; genus Myotis; species Myotis davidii. The sequence goes on along the minus strand of NW_006299245.1, from coordinate 365,045 downwards.
CCTCTGAGCGGGCAGTTTGAAACATAGTAACATATAGAAGCTAAAAAAAAACTCCAGAAACCTGCTTTCAGCGAGCCCCGGGATCTCAGAGCTGGAGTTGATACAGAGTTTCGATTATAGAATCGAAACAAACCAGATACTTGCTTTTAGGAGCGGAAGCCTAAGAGCTGGAACCTCAGAGCTAAAGCTGGCCCACAATAAAAAAAAAAGAGAGAAAAAAAGGAGCGGTTGGGAGCTTCCGTCCCAACCCGAAAACAGCCCTCAGCCCCTCACCCAGACTGGCCAGGCACCCCAGAGGGAACTCCCACCC
>NW_006299245.1:347925-364408 GCF_000327345.1 Myotis davidii | reverse complement strand
AGGGGGTGGCGCCACAACCCCCCAATTGGCCCTACCCTGAGCGTGACTGAGGGTGGCAAATGATAGCATGTTTCTTAGTTTTGTTTTGTTTTCTTTTTCTCTCAAATTCCATTCTTTTGACCTGCAGTTGAGTACCACTTAGTTTAAGATTAAGTTCCTTTCAGGACTGATTAATGAATCTAGTGTAATTGTAAATTATTTGAGGCTGTCTAGTTGATGATTTACCTCTACCCATTGTTTCTCAGATATGAGATTAGAGAGAGAGACACTGCCTAATGCAAAGACTATTAAAGCAACATAGCCGACTTCTCCGGTCCCTACTCTCAAAGGGCTGTGTGCTAATTGCAATGCCATGGGCACAGCACTGTTAGGGCAAGAACTATTTAATGAGCAACCACGCTACAGCAATAGCTCCTCCATAGTGCAGTCAGGCCCAATCAGGGGTCTCTGTGCGTGCCATCTGTTTGAGGAGTCTAGATTTGTACAACTTTGAGGTCTATAAAAAGATAAGTTTTACAAATATGCAAGCCTTCTATTGGTTGTTTTCATAGAAAAGCTATTGAATAAAGACACCTACACTTTAAACCATTTTTAATCCAGTTTTATGTAAATTGGAAAAAAATCCCATTGTGTATTAAAACACTACAAGATGATTTGCCTTTGGTCAGGGCTTTTCAAGGATTTACTGATTAACATTGCACATGCTTTTGTTCGGGCATTTTTCTCGGTGATGTCGATGTCAAAGCCTTTTGTTCAATTTCCTCAATAAGAGCTGGCTTTTCTTTTCAATTGTTTAAAATGAGAATGGCATTTAATTTTAGCACTTTACTGCCTTGGCACAAAGCTGAACTTTGGCAATTGAGAGAACGTTTTATCTTCAAAAAGCAAAAGATTCCAGAAATTTAACCATTGCACCGGCTAGCTTCATTGGGAAAATTATACCATTGCAGACTGATGAGCTTTTTTTGGAGATGAATTGTTCTGAAGCAACAATTAATAGTCCCAACTTGGGACGCTGCTTCGTTTCCCAAGGTGGACTGTTTCCATGGACAATGATCATTCATAAATGATGTACTAAACATTCACATTAAGCTAGAGAAGAAATCATATGATTTTACCCCCATGGCAAGACCGGGTGTAAGATACTGGTTATTTCTAGAATATGCAGGATTAGTGGATCAGCTCAAACGTAGCATTTAGATTTGATTTAATTACTTGATTTAACACCTTTCTTTTTGTTTGAAAATCAAAATCTAATCAAATGGTAGAATTATGGGTATAACACACTGGATCACTCATTGTATTGTCTTTGGGATTTTTAAAAGTAAAGCAAAAGCCATGGCCGGTGTGGCTCAGCTGGTTAAAGAGGGGTCCTGTGCACCGAAAGGTCACTGATTTGATTCCCAGTCAGGGCACAAGCCCAGCTTTCAGGCTGGTCCTCAGTTCAGGTGTGCACAGGAGGCAGCCAATTGATATTTCTCTCTCAAATCACTCTCTCCCACTCCCTTCCTCTCTAAAATCAATGAAAAATATTTTTAAAACTCCTTAAAAAATAAAGCAAAAAAATAGAGTCCTGGATTCAGAAAAAAAAAAAATCATTTTCACCTTGACATTTAAATCTTTTCCCTTTCGATATATTACTCTCTTGTTTCTAATTAAATCTTATATTTATCACAGAGAGATGAATTATTTTCAGCATCATCAGAAATCCCTTGGTTGTCAAGACTATTCCAAAGATAGAATAGAGCATTAGCTAGAATAGAGTACCATTAGGTACTCAGAAATGGGAAGTTAAAGGAGGACTGTGGAAATGAGTAAGGAAAGAGAAAGTATTGAAAATAAAGCAAAGCAAAGTAGATAAATAATTATAGATGCTAGAAACAGTTACACACCAGTAAGAATAGGGGAATGGTCACAATTTTATTACTGAGCTATTAAATACTGAATAAACATTTGACCTATTAGTGATATTAATTTCAAATAGTTTTTGTAATTTGGGGGTATTTCTTCTTTAAAATATATTTAAAAAAAGAATCTTACCTATGTTAAAAGTGATTAGTTGTTGTTTTTTCTACTTTGAAACTAAAATATTTTGTTCCTCTTTCAAATCAGTTTAATGAAAGAATATCCTGAGATTACTAAAGCGACTTTAAATCATCCCCACAAACAAAACTTATAAAAATGCAACAGGGTTTTTCTTGTGAGTGCAAGACATTATAATAAAACATTATTTGATAATAACGCTGATGAGTATAATGGTGCCCATAACTCCTCAGTTGAAAATTTAATTTTATTTAAAACAGCTTCATTTTCTCCTTAATTGAATCTAAAAAATATATTACTGAAAGTACAAACTATGGTTATATTGTTAAATCTCTTCTTTATCTATTAAATATGTAGTTGTCACAGAAGAGTTAATTTTGGGGGAAAAAGAGAAAGAACTCTTGGACACATAACAGTGTGGTGATTGCAGGGGCTCGGGAGTAGGTCAGTGATGGCGAACCTATGACACACGTGTCAGAAGTGACATGCAAACTCATTTTTTTGGTTGATTTTCTTTGTTAAATGGCATTTAAATATATAAAATAAATATCAAAAATATAAATCTTTGTCTTACTCTGGTTGCAAATATCAAAAAATTTCTATATGTGACACGGCACCAGAGTTAAGTTAGGGTTTTTCAAAATGCTGACACGCCGAGCTCAAAAGGTTCGCCATCACTGGTAGGTAGAGGTAGAAGAGGGTATGAGGGGATAAATTGTGATGGAAAAAGTAAATATCTACTAAAATAAATAAATAAAACTATTATAGTTGTCTATAAATTGCCCTAACCGGTTTGGCTCAGTGGATAGAGCCTCGGCCTGCGGACTCAAGGGTCCCGGTTTGGCTCAGTGGATAGAGCCTCGGCCTGTGGACTCAAGGGTCCCGGGTTCGATTCCGGTCAAGGGCATGTAAGTTGGTTGCCAGCACATCCCCAGTAGGAGGTGTGTAGGAGGCGGCTGATCGATGTTTCTCTCTTATCGATGTTTCTAACTCTCTCTCTCTCTCTCTCTCCCTTCCTCTCTGTAAAATATCAATACAATATATTTTTTTTTAAAAAAGAAATAAATATAGCAGAGAGCTTGATTTGGGAAATGATTCAAGAATATATATTAATCATTTTAATGCAGCCTAAGATTATGAAAATATACTGAAGCAGAGTCACCATAGATCTTTCCATTCAAATCCCATAGTAGATACATGTTAACTGAACACTTTTACCAATGGCTTTCTTATAATCTGAGCAGGGATTTTGGAATACTGTACATCTATGTAATTTATTAGTTCTGTAATCTTAGAGATGTTATTTATCCTTTCTGATCATCTGTTTCCTTATCTATAAAATGGGAATATGATAGCTACTGTTAAGGACCACTGCAGGGAATAAAGAAATTATATTTATATATGTGGCATTAAGTAAATAGTAATGTTCATTGTGGCTGTCTTCTTTCTGTGTGGAAGGCAAACAATTCAGCAAATACTTTCTCTTCTTTCAAGAAGCAGAAGGACAGTGTGGGGACTGACTTGTAATTAAATGACTAAAATACTATACTATTAGTACATTTTGTTTTTCAAAAGGTGATTTGATAATGAGTACTATTTTTAGTAGATTAAAGGATAAATTTTACTTGGGGGGGGGTTCCTTTTTTTGTTAACCAGATAATAAAGATTCATGTAGTTGAATATCTGCCACTCCAGCATGAAAATTGTGCATAGGAGCTGAATAGCACTCTTACTTTGAGTACATATCACTTAGTCATAAAATATGGGAATAAAAAGCTTATTTATAAAATTAACTTATGTATTAAAGAGTAACAATGACTTTTTCTTGTGAACTCAGGTGTTGGTGTTTTTGAAAGCTTTGAAAAGCAGGAAGGAAACCGTAATAAAAAAAAATTGCATAGGTAAGCTTGCCATGAAGAAAATCTACTTTTTAAAAGCTCCTTGGAGATCACGAAACTGCAGTATGTTAAGAGAGACACGTGGCATCTTAGATATTTTTTTTACTCTAGTAGCCAGTTTACAATGCCTCTTTGGACTCATAAGTGTAGTGTGGGATCAATTATTTGCTTATGACCAACCTACAATATAAATAAAGAAAAATCATTGCTATATAATGCTTGTTACTACTATTCTAAACTTCATCATGCACTGTAGACTATCATGTTTTATTATTTTTAATAGTAGACTTCCTGGTGAGAGGCATAAAATCAGTATTCTAGCTGAAACATAAAGAGGCATAACATAATAACTTAAAATAATGATGTCACATACTTTAAGAAACAGATAAATGTAGAGGCTTTAGGGGACAGCAAAGGAGATCATTGCGTAAATTTAAAACCAGGTGGAATTAAGAAATTTGATGTTTTCAAAGTCAAGAAGTAAAAGACAAATAAAACTATTATTTTTGTTAGCTTAAATATCATTTTAATCGTACAGTATGATATAGTCTATTAGTATCATGTTATAAAAATACACTCTACAGAATTGTCTACAGTTAAAATAACTGTATCCTTTCCCCCTGCTGCTATGCTATTTTCTAGAGAAAGCAGCTTTCATCATCTGCTGTGTCTTTTATCCAGATTGTGTGTGTGTGTGTGTGTGTGTGTGTGTGTGTGTGTGTGTGCGTGTAAATAAACAGATTCATCCAGGAAGAAAGAACAAATTATTATGGAAACTTAAAGGGAGCATGGATAATATTAACATGTTGGAAGAAGAAAAAAAAGCCTGGGTGCAAATAATGATATTATTCCTTTATTTATATTAAAGATTAGTTGAGCTATTAAGAGACTCATTAGCAAATGTTGAAAGAAAAAAATGCACACTATACATGAAATTGGCAAATATTCTATTCTTACATCAAAGGTAATTTTCAAAGTATTTGTTGAAAGCAAACTATGACCTAGTATTTTTCACACGATAGCATACATATCAAAAGACTCTACAAAGTAGGTGTTATTTGTTAGTCCTAAATTATTGATGATGAAGCTGAGGCTTGGAGGACGTGGTCAAGTCTCAAGTTTGTATACATAATGAGTGGGAGAACCATAATTTGAGTTTCAATTTGTCTAATTCCTAAACCCATATTGTTTCCATTAAAATATGTCACTCCTTTTATATATTTTAAGTGTGATTGCTTTTAGAGAGAGAAGGGGAAGAGAGAGAAAGAGAAAGAGAGAGAGAGAGAGAGAGAGAGACCAATTTGCTGTCTTGCTTATTTATGGATTCATTGGTTGATTCTTTCTTTTTTACTTTGCAGATTTTATTTTTTTAAGATATTTATATTGATTTTTACAGAGAGGAAGGGAGAGGGATAGAGAGTTAGAAACATCGATGAGAGAGAAACACCGATCAGTCGCCTCCTGCACATCTTCTACTGGGGATGTGCCCACAACCCTGGTACATGCCCTTGACCGGAATCGAACCTGGGACCCCTCAGTCCGCAGGCCGACGCTCTATCCACTGAGCCAAACCGGTTTTGGCAGTTGATTCTTGTTTGTGACCTGACTGGGGATTGAACCCACAGCCATGGTGTATCAAGATGACACTCTAACTGAGCTACCTGGCCAGGGCCTATCACTTTTCTTTTAATTTTAAAAGAGATAAGAAAAATATTAAAAATTAACAAATTAGGTCAAGTGTAAAAACATGAAGAAATTTGCATTAGGTAATCTTTAGCTGAGAAATATCAAGTACATGGAGTGCTAATGTTAAAATCACACCTTCTCTTTCATCTTAAATATAGCAAAGTAATTTCTATCATTGTTAGCTAGATTTGTTCTTATTTCTCCCCCCTTTCCGTGACATCTAAAGAACAGTTTTACAGATAGAATTTTGAATTTTACCTTAATGCACTAACTAAATATATATGTATATATATTTACCTTAATGCATTAACTAAATATATGTGTGTGTGTGTGTGTGTGTGTGTGTGTGTGTGTGTGTGTGTGTAGTTCCTACACACAAGAAATCTTAAAATAAATAAAGCCAGTGCTATGAAGGTGCTAAAATTAGAAGATATGTAAAATACTAGCGGCCCGGTGAATGAAATTTGTGCACAGGGGGGGGGGGGTTGTCCCTCAGCCTGTCCTGCACCCTCTTCAATCTGGGACCCCTTGGGGGATGTCCAACTGCTGGTTTAGGCCTGATCCCACAGGGATATCCCTCTCCCAATCTGGGACCACTGGCTCCTAGCTGTTCACCTGGCTGCCTGTCTGATTGCCCCTAACCACTCTGCCTGCTAGCCTGCTCACCCCCAATTTCCCCCCTTGCTGGCCTGATCACCCCCAACTGCCCCCTGCCAGCCTGCTCGCCCCCAGCTTCCCCCACTGCCAGCCTGATCACCCCCAACTGCCTTGGCCTCCTGGCCTGATTGCCCCAGCCCACCTGCTCTCCCACTCTCCAGCCAGGCTTGGCGTCCTGGGTCGCTGGGGCGACCCAGGATGCCAAGCTTTCCTGCCTGCTCTCCAGCCAGCTCTGTGGCTCCGACCAGCACTGCCATCTTTGTCTCGTCAATTTGCATATTCCCTCCTTATTGGCTGTGGGTGCCGCTTCTCTATCATGAAGTGATGGTTAATTTGCATATTACTCTTTTATTAGATAGGATAGTGATACGTGGGAAATCAAAGTTTTGTGCACATAGTGAGAATTTTCAAGTTGGGCCTCCATGAGATTATTTCTCCTCCTTAAAAATAGAGAAAACAGCCCCACTTTCCGACCCTTCCCCCACCCTATGTAGATTGCTGTAGCATAAGTAGATTATAGATTTAGCCATGGTGGTGCTTCAGTTGGTTGGGCATATTCCTATGTACCAAAAGGTTACCAGTTCAATTCCTGGTCAGGACACATGTCCAGGTTGCAGGCTCCATCCAAGGAAGAGGGTACGCAGGAGGCAGCCGATTGATGTTTTGCTCTCATAGCAATGTTTATCTCTCTCTCTCTCTTCTTCCTCTCTCAAAAATCAATAAAATATGTTTGTAAAAAGATGTTTAAAATGATTTTTAAATACAATGTCCATAGTTGACTGGGAAAAAATCAACAACAACAACAAAAAACCAGACAGAATAACTTATCTAATAAATGCACCTTAATTCCTGAAACTTTCCCTGGAAACTTCCAGGAACTAATATGTACTTTAAGAAAGACTTAACTACATCATGATAAAAGTTCTCAGCTACAAAGTATCACAAATAACCAATAATTCAGTTTTACTGTAGACTGATGCTTGAAAAAAGTAAAGTTTCTCTTTTGTCCCCAGATAATTACTTCCTGGTGTCAAAGCTTCAGTTTCAATTTGATAAAAAAAAAAAAAAATTCTTAAATGTCAAGAACCATGTGGTCTGATAAATATGGATGACATTTTAAAAGCAAAGTAGGTAGAGTCTACAAAAGAAGAAGAGGATAAGTGTTTTGTGCTGCATTTATTAATAAAATGCCTTATATTTTATTCACATAATTATTTGCTCTTCCATATGAGTGACAGCTTCTGTTTATAAAGAACAGTGTAACCTCTATTCCCTTTATCAGGTAGGTGTGTGACTTAAATACTAACAAGTTTACAAGTAATACCTTAGATATAAAAATAGACTATTCAAGGAAAAAAAATACAGCATGTATAAGAAATCCTGTTTATTGTTTGGAGTCGGATGCAGAGAGATCCTCAAATTATGAATTGTTTTCTAAGTTTATTTTACTTATTCATTTAATCTTTAAAATATGTCAGTATATTCATTAATTACTGGATTCTATAATTGTGGCCTTCCATTGGGTAAGCGGCTACTTCATGTAAAATCAAAGGCTCAGTGATTGAGCTTTGACCTATGAAGCAGGAGGTCACAGTTTTTGATACTCAGTCAGGACACATGCCCGGATTGTGGGCTCAAACCCCAGTGGGGTATGCTCAGAACGCAGAGATCAATGATTCTCTCTCATCATTGATGTTTCTATCTCTCTCTCCCTCTCCTTTTCTCTCTGAAATCAATAAAATATACTAAATAAATAAAACAAAAGGCTTATGAAGAGTTGGGAAATATACAAACAGTCCTCGAGCTATGTTGGACTCAACATATGTCATCTCATGGCTATGTCACTATCTCCCATTTACTTATAAAAAAAAAGTTGCATCATTTTGACATATGTAGATATGTGCTTTATGTTTTTTATTATTTATTTACCACAAGTAAAGGTCTGAAATTATTATCTTTCTTTTATTCTTTTTTTTTTACTGTTTCACTTCATTACTGCTGTGTATGTGCTCCACATGAGTGACGTAGGTGCTTGCGGAGGTGGCTTCTGACTTATGGCAAAAATCGCATTATGTGGCGCCATAGAAACAGATCTCCCACGTAACCCGAGGACCTACTGTATTGGTAAATTGAGTGGCAAACCACCGGAGGAGCTCCTGTGTAAAACAGCTTGGGAAAAACTTCTAGTGAAATTTTAAAATATCACAGAATTTAAAAACTTAATTCTCAAAGAGATTCACTGAGTCTACTTTGCATTGCATTTTTAAAATTATTTTATTATTTTATTTTTTATTAAGGTATTACATATGTGTCCTTATCCTCCCATTGCCCTCCCACCCCTGCTCAAACCCTCACCCTCCTTGTGTCTGTGTCCATTGGTTATGCTTATATGCATGCATACAAGTCCCGTGGTTGATCTCTCCCCTTACTCCCACCCACCCATCTTCCCTCTGAGATTTAATGGTCTGATCGATGCTTCTCTGTCTCTGGATCTGTTTTTGTTCATCAGTTTGTGTTGTTCCGTATATTCCACAAATGAGTGAGATCATGTGATATTTATCATTCTCCAACTGACTTATTTTGCTTAGCAGAATGCTCTCCAGGTCCATCCATGATGAACATAGGGGTGCATATATCCTTTCTGATTGGTGTTTCTAGTTTCTTGGGGTATATTCCTAGAAGTGGGATCACTGGGTCAAATGGAAGTTCCATTTTTAACTTTTGGAGGAAAATCCATACTGTCTTCCATAAAGCCTGCACCAGTCTGCATTCCCACCAGGAGTGCACGAGGGTTCCTTTTTCTCTGCATCCTCGCCAGCACTTGTCATTTGTTGATTTGTTGATGATAGCCATTCTGACAGGTGTGAGATGGTACCACATTGTCGTTTTGATTTGCATCTCTTGGATGATTAGCGACTTTGAGATGTTTTCGTATGTCTCTCGGCCTTCTGTATGTCCTCTTTTGTTAAGTATTTATTTAGGTCTGTTGCCCATTTTTTGATTGGGTTGTTTTTCTTTTGTTAATTTTGAGTTCCCTGTAAATGCTGGAGATTAAACCCTTTTCAGAGATAACATTAGCAAATATGTTCTCTCATGCAGTGGGCTTTCTTGTTATTTTGTTGATGGTTTATTTTGCATTACATTTTGATCTGTACTTGATGTCAGTTTCTTTATTGATTTTGCTACCTCTTGTCAGGAAGTTATTATGCAAAATCACCAGTTGTACAAACTAAATAGAAACTATTCAGACATAAAACACAATTTTTAAGGCTTTAGGTAACATAGTAAATAACAAACAAATTTAATTAAAATAGACTTACAGCTATGAACTAATAGTTTACTTTTTTATATTTTGTTGGTTGGATTGCTGATATTTCTTTTGATAATACATGTCATTTGACAAAAAGTGAATACAAAGGTAGATGCAAACTTGCTGACTTTTTCTGGTAGCAGGCCATTACTCATTAAGTGATTGTTTATTGGTGATATAGAAAATTATACACCCATTTCTGATTAATTTTGCTTGCCAATAATGTGCTTTATTGGTTTCTTTAAAATAGAAATCACCTGAGATAGATCCTGATTGTCACATATGCTAACATTTTAATAGCTTTATTCAGTGTACTTGACATAAAATAAAAACTGCAAATATTTAAAATATACCATTTGGTAAGCTATGTCATTGTATATACTCAAGACACTATCACCACAATCAAGATAATGCACATAATCTAACCTTGAGATGACAATTTTTGTGTCATATTGAAGGTTTTTGGATGAGATTAACATTTATTTATTTTTTTAAAATATATTTTATTGATTTTTATACAGAAAGGACGGGAGAAGGATAGTTAGAAACATCAATGAGAGAGGAACATCGATCAGCTGCCTCCTGCACACCTCCTACTGGGGATGTGCCCGCAACCCAGGTACATGCCCTTGACCGGAATCGAACCTGGGGCCTCTCAGTCTGCAGGCGGACGCTCTATTCACTGAGCCAAACCAGTCAGGGAGAGATTAACATTTAAATTGGTGAATTTTAGGTAAAGCAGATCGCTGTCTAAATTGTGGATGGGCCTCATCCAACCAGTTGAAGGCCTTCACCCGGACAAAAACTAGGCTCCCTGAGCAGAGAGAATTCAGCAGACTGCCTCCAGACTCCTTCTGCACCATCAACTTTCCTGGGTCTTGATTTAGTCTGTCAGCTTAAGTGAGTAGTTTTGACTTGTCAGGCTCAAATCACATGAACCAACTAATTCCTTACTCTCTCTCTCTCTCTCTCTCTCTCTCTCTCTCTCTCTCTTTCTCTCACACATATACACACACACACACACACACACACACACACACACACACACACTATTGGTTTTGTTTATCTTGAAAACCCCGATTAATGTAGATTTGATTAACAACAAGTGGGGCACTACTGAACAAATATCTAAAAATGTGAATGTGACTTTGGAAATGGGTAATGGGCAGAGGTTGGAATAGTTTAAAGTGCTGGTTGAAAAAAGCCTAGATTGAGTTAAAGAGATTGTTGGTAGGAATATGGATACTAAAGGTGATGCTGGTGACACCTCAGATGAAAATGAGGAACAAGTTATCAGCAACTGGAGGAAAATCAATCCTTACTTAAAAGTAACAAAGTAGTTGGCTGAATTGTGGCCTAGTTTTTTGTGAAAGTAGGAGTTAAAATGTATTCATGTGATATACTTTTAAAATTCTTGAATATTTAACTGAGGATATTTCTAAGTAAAGTGTTAAAATGCAGCATGATTCCTCTCCTGCAAATAGTAAAATGTGAGAGGGGAGAGATAAATGGAATAAATTGTTAAGTAAAAAGAAATAAGAACTTGAAGAAAAGTTTTCCCAGAGGAAGTGTGTTCTGGAGAAAAAAAGAATTAGAATGTGGCTGGAAAACCATATGATAAAGGGTTCATGGATATTACTTTTGGATTGAATCAGCCATCTCATCAGAAACCAGAAATAGAGATGGAATATCCTCAAACAACAGATCCCACAAGGGCTTAATATCCAAAATATATAAAGAATTCATACAACCCAACACCAAACAAACAATCCAATTAAAAAATGGACTGAGAACCCGAACAGACATTTCTCCCAAGAAGACATAAAAATGCCCAACAGATATATTAAAAAATGCTAACTTCACTAGCTTATTAGGGAAATGCAAATCAAAACTACATTGAGATACCACCTCACACATGTTAGAATGGTTCGTATCAACAAGACAAGTAATAAGTGCTGGAGAGGCTGTGGAGAAAAAAGGAAGCCTTATTCACTGCTGGTGGGAATGTAAACTGGCACAGCCACAATGGAAGACAGTATGGAGGTTCATCAAAAAATGAAGAATAGAGCTACCATATAACTCAGAAATCTCCTCTCCTGGGTATCTATCAGAACATTCTGAAAACATTTGCAAAGACACACGCAGCCCTATGCTCACTGCAGTATTATTCACAGTGGCCAAGACTTAGAAACAACAGAAGTGTCCTTCACCACATGGCTGGGTAAAGGAGATGGGGTGCCTATACACAATTCAATACTACTAAACCATAAGAAAAGATGAAATGCTGGCATGAGAATATCATACTGAGCAGAATAAGTCAGATAAAGTTAAGAACTATATGATTTCACTCATATGTGGGATATAAACCTGAAAGTCTAGACACAGACAACAGTATGGTGGTGACCAGAGGGAAGGGGGAGGGAGGATTAGTAAGTGGAAAAGGCGGCCAGATATAGAGAGACAAAAGATGATTTGACTTTGGGTGGTGGGTTACACAATGCAATATACAGATCATGTATCATAGAAATGTACGCTTGAAACCTATATAAACTTATGAACCAATGCTAACCCAATAAATTTAATAAAAAAGAAGATTCAGTACTTTAAAGACGCCAGTCCTCCCCAAATTTATCTCAATCCTAATAGGTGAAGAAGTGATTTTTGGAGATTAGTAAATTTTAAAAATTAGAAATTTTAAGAAACTCAAAAACCTAGACTGCCACGTTTGAAATAGTTGGAGTGTTAACCTACCTAACTTTTTATAAAGCTACAATAAACAAGACAATGTAATATTTGTGTAAAGATAGACAGATAGATCAATGGGACAAAATGGAAAGTCAGAAATAGTCCTTTACATATATGGACCACTGATTGTCAATAAAGGTACAAAAGCAATTCAGGGGAGATAAGAGTGTTGCTTCAATAAATCACATTGGAACAACTGATTATCCATATGCAAAAGAATGAACTTCAATCCACACATTACATCTACTAAAATATTAACTCAAGATGAAGCATAGGAAAAGAAAACTGTGGTTTTGGCCTATGCAAACACTTTTTTCTCCCCTAAAATTCAATTAAAATAATTATGGGGTCTATTATATTTCCTCTCAACATTTGGAGGAAACAATTCAGTGAATTTTTATTGTCTTAAATATATCTAAGACTAACGGTCCTAAAATTAATTTAGATGTTCTATTTCTCTTTACCAAGAGTAATTTTGCCTAAACATCCCCCAACGCCTTACAATGAATTATACAAAAGCAAAAATAGACCCTATTTGCTGTACTATTTACAACTGTTGTGTCATGGGCCTCATATCAATCCTATTGGGAAAATGCTGTTATTTTAAAAATATGAAGCTATCAATGGACAGTTACAGAGTGATTTGAGTAAGATCACTTAGTTAGCAAAACAAAAGCTGTGATTCAAATAAATTTCACTGACTCCACTGACTTCAGTGCCAACACTCCATCACTAAGCCACATGTGATTATTTTCATTTCAACCTCCTGCTCTTCATAAGCAAGAATCTAATAAAATGCCATTAGAACCTGTACTTTTCCCATAGAAACTGATTTTTTAAAAAGGGGGGAGTAGGTAGGTAACTTCAATGCTTAGTTTGAATTCACTTCTGCCTTCTTAGAAGAAAATGAAGTATATAAAACTTCACCTCCAAAAAAGTTCTATTGCTAATTAGTTTTGGCTATTTTCTGTTATTTTATTTGACATTGAGATATAATGAATTTAAAATAAGTTCACAAATATAACTTCCTACTAATCTTACTGTATGTATATGTTACCTTTAAAGTTTATATTTTTAGATGCTAATTACCTTTCCATGGGAAAAGCATTCTATTACATTCTATTTCTCTCCACTATGCACAAAATTTTTTTGAAATTCATAGTCCAATTCAAATTCATTTATTGAATATAAAATCAAGGAAAGTAGAATATTACAATCTAATCAATTACTCTTATATTGTGCCTAGTTCAATAGCTCCATAGGTGGTGCTGAGGGGAGGCCAACTAATTATCTAAGAGGAGATTCCTTCCATGTAATACAGGCACAAAGATGAGTAAGAAGAATAAATATATAGGGGAAAAAACCCACAAATTGAAACAGAATATATTATAGAAATATAGTAAGTTCCAAAATAATTGAGATTAGGAGGTTAATATGTGTGAGCATAGTTTATGAATTCTTTGTGATGGAGTGGGATTTGACTCAGTTATATAACAGTCATTTTTAGGGATGGCACGTGGAGTGAAGCCTACAACACTAATTTTCAATACTAATAAATTAATATAACCATTTTAACTAGATAATCTGTTGGTAATAAACTGCATGTCAATCCAAATAAAGAAAAGGAGAAGATTGCAGAAACAAGGGGGAAAATAGTGATTGTAATTTGTCAATGAATAAATACAACCAGTATATTCCCCTTGTTGTTGTAGTTATTCAAACAAAAACAGTTCTTTAAAATACATGTTGGAAAGGAGATATCAGGGCATTTCAGGCAAAGGGAAGGCAGCAAGGCATTTCATCAATTCTTTCTTTACAACTCTCTTGGCTCTCATCTCCTCTGTATGGCTTATTGCAATAGATACCTTAATGGCCTTCTTGTTGGTAAGCTCTCGTGGCTTCCAATCCATTCAATACACAGCAACTGTGTTAATCTCCCCCAAGCACCCATTTGTTGGTATCAATCTTTTGATCAAATGACTTAAGGCAGCAATTTTAGGAACTATTGTTATTGCTTGGGCAACATTAAAAGTTGCTCCTCAAATAAGTTTTTGAAGTTAAATATATGTGGGAAATGTTTTTAAAAACTACACATGTTTGTGTGAAACTTCTTAATACTTCAATGTGCTAATATAATAAATGAATCTTCAAAGGGGAGTGAGATACAATATAGTGTGCATTGAGCTCGGAACACAGAGCTGGGAAAAGCTGACATAAAATACAGATTGTGGTGAATATTTAAAAATGTATAAATATATCAAATCAGCAAGTTGTATACTTTAAATACATAGAATTTTTAATTGTCAACTATACTTCAATAAAGCTGGAAAAAAGGAATGTGTAAGATATCCACCAAAAATCAAAATTATAAGATACAAGGTCAATATAAAAGTATTTTGTTACTATATACCAGTAACAGACAATTGTAAATTAATTTCAAAACTAATGTAATTAAAACATAACTAATAGCATTAAACTATGAAGTATTAATGGGTGCATTTGATAAAAATTTCTAATTCTTTTTTTTAATATATTTTATTGATTTTTTTACAGAGAGGAAGGGAGAGAGATAGAGAGTCAGAAACATCGATGAGAGAGAAACATCGAGCAGCTGCCTCCTGCACATCTCCTACTGGGGATGTGCCCACAACCAAGGTACATGCCCTTGACCGGAATCAAACCTGCAACCTTTCAGTCCACAGGCCGGTGCTCTATCCACTCAGCCAAACCAGTTTTGGCAAAATTTCTAATTCTTTTATAATAAAAACATAAAACATTATTGAGAGAAATTTAAAATACTAAAAATGAAGATATATGCCATAATCCCAGAAAGAAAGATTCATTATTGTAGAGGTTAATTCTCCACCATTTGACCTATAATTAAACATACCGTATTTGCCGGCGTATAAGACGATTTTTTGGCCCTGAAAAATATGCCTCCAAGTGGGGGGTCGTCTTATACGCCAGGTACACTTCAGATAGACTGCCCATAGTGCTTGCCCCGTGCCATAGTGGCCTCCCGATGCCCGCCCACTTCATTCCACATACCGTTCAGGCATCAGCAGCGCTGCTGGGTGTATGCTCGGCTGTTATGCGATTTTGCGAGTGTGGTAAATTCGGGTTACCGTATATTTCTTTACATATGCATTGAAGATTCACGATTTTGCGCTCTCATGGTGCCTGTTAGAATGTTGAAGAGCTCGCACTTGCGCACTAGTGAGGTCCCAGGGAGATGCTGATGCAAGGGTGGACCAGACTGCTATAGTGACAGGGCGGGCAAACAGGGCGCAGGGACCAATCAAATCAGGCTTTGTATACAGCCAACAGCCACACACACTACTGCCCCATTGTACAGTACAGCATAGAACATGTCGACCAGTCAAACCCTTATCATCCCTATCATGGCACCAAGATGTCGTTGATGAACTTTTAATATCAGATGATGACGAGGAGTTTGAAGGTTTTTAAGGTGAAACTGTCACGCCAGCAAACTTGCTAGGGACTTCCCCGGCACTTGCTCTCTCCCTCTATTTGTTATCTTACTTCTATCATTGACAGTCCCTCTAGGTTGTGGGCTGCTTGCCTGTGTTCCTGAGAAGCATCTACGGTACCAGTCTATAGAGTGTGTTTTCTTTAGTGAATTACCGGTATGTTTACCGGTAATAAACTTGCACTGTTTTATGTATATGTTTGATTACATACAGCCTTGTGACAGTTTTCCTGCATGTCATAAGCATTTGAATATAAATTAAAATGTTAAAATCAAATCTGATATTGTTTTACCTTTTATTTGGTGTGTGGAAGGTGTGCGGAAGAGGGGGTAGTCTTATACGGCGAGTATATAATAAACTCTGTATTTTGAGTGGAAATGTTAGGGGGTCGTCTTATACGCCCAGTCGTCTTATACGCTGGCAAATACGGTAATCACTGTCAAAATCTCAGAAGGTTTTTTTTAGAAATTGGAATTGACAGGATGATTTTAAAATTTATGAGAGAGGGGAGAACAAAGATGGCGACATAGGTAAACACCTGAAATTGCTGCCTTACACAACCACTTCAAAACTACAACTAATAGACAAAATGGACATCATCCAGAACCACAGGAAGGCTGGCTGAGTGGAAATTCTACAACTAGAGGGAAAGA
>NW_006299245.1:344779-346093 GCF_000327345.1 Myotis davidii | reverse complement strand
TGAAGGGAGGTGGGGGGTGCAGGAAGAGACTGGACAAAAATCGTACACCTATGGATGAGGACAATGGGGGGTTTAAGGGCAGAGAGTGGGGTGGGAACGGCTGGAGGGGAGCTATGGGGGGAAAAAGAGGAACAACTGTAATAATCTGAACAATAAAGATTTATTTAAAAAATTTAAAATTGGAAAACAAACTTCTATAATAATAGAACCATAATATGCTAATGAGACCAGGCATCCTTCTGGACGAAGCCAGGGCTGCAAGGGAAGCTCAGATCCTGGGTTCCAGAGGGAAGCCGGTGTCGGCAGCCAGGAAAAGAATCGTCTAATCTTGCATGAATTTTGTGTATCGGGCCTCTAGTAATTAAATATTATGACATACATTTTGTAAAAACTGGGTAAGACATCAATTAAACTTTAAAACAGTATCAGTATTAACTATTTTGTCCAGACTACAAGATTTTGTTTAATTTACATAAGTATTTAATTTTTTAGGCCAGCAAATGATTATATCCTAGTAATGACATTTGGAGGGAGAAAATGCACAACACATAATACAAAAATGAATACATATACAAATGCCATATATTTACAGACCACATACATAAATCAAGAGTAACTCACCTTTTTTCCTTAAGTATATATTTCCATATTTTTTTAATTCTCACCTGAGGAGTGAGGGTAATTTTTCCATTGAATTTTAGAGAGCAGAAGGGAAAAGTGGGGGTTGCGGGGGGGAGAGAAAGATGAGATGGGAGAGAGGGAAAATGTGACAGAGACACATCTATTGGTTGCCTCCCACACATGCCCTGACTGAGAGTGGGATCGGACCTGCATCCCAGGTACATGGCCTTGACTGGGAATCAAACCTGCAACCCTCTGATACATAGGACAATGCTGTAACCACTGAGCACATCATCCATGGCTGTATTTTAATTTTTTTATTAAAAGTAATTTAATGGAGATCAACCAAAGGACTTGTATGCATATAAGCCTAACCAATTGACACAGACAACAGGGGGGTGAAGGCATGAGTGTGCGTGTGGGGGGAGGAGAGGGGGAGTAAAAAAGAAAATAAAAATAAAAAAATTATATGATACTGCAAATATCCTGGAACAAACATTTTTTTTAAAAAGTGTTAGAGAAGTTTTACTACCATATTTCAGGCTTACTATTAATCTATAGTAATCTAGACAACATTGTATTGGTACAATAATAGGTGAATAAAACAACCAAACAGAATGGGGAATCTAGAAAAAGATCCCTCTATATATTGCCAATTGATTTTTGACAAAGGTGGAAAACCGGTTTTCAATA
>NW_006299245.1:319704-344759 GCF_000327345.1 Myotis davidii | reverse complement strand
GGAAAGAATTATCTTTCCAAAAACTAGTGCTGGAGAAACTGATTATCTATATATAAAATAATAAACCTGGGTCCTTACCTTAAACCATTGTGCAATAATTTACTTGAAATGGATCATAGGTTTAAATATACAAATTAACACTACAGCCCTTCTAGTGGAAAACACTGAAGGGAAAAAAATGTGATTTTATATTATAAAAAGGTTTCTTAGAAAATAAAAGACACTAAAATGGGTCATAAACAATTGATAAATGGGACTTTATCAAAATTACCAACTTATAACTCTTCAATACCCATTGTTAAGGCAAGGAAGAAACAAGCCACAGATAAGTAGACAATATGGCAAACATAACTGATGAAGAATTTAAATACAGAATATCTAAAGAATGCCTACAACTCAATAAAAAGACATATATCCCAATTTTAAAAATAAACAGACAAGAGATTTGAACAGACACCTCACCGAAGAAGATTTAGAAATGGCAAGTAAACACAAGAAACAATGTTTAAGGTCATTAGTCATTAGTGAAGTGCAAATTCCAACTCAATGTGATACCATAAACATCAACTTGAATTGCAAATATTAAAAAGACTAGCCATAACAAGTGATTGTATGTATGGATGTAAAGCACCTGGAACTCTCATAGACTGGTGATGGTAAAAGACTTAGAATATTAGTCATACAACTACCTTGTGACACCCGTTTCCACTTCTAGGTGTCTACTTGAAGGAAATTGAAGCCTATTTCCACATAAATGTACATTTACTTGTACATAAATGTCCATAGGGGATTTATTTGTTTGGGAGTCTTTATTAAAAGCTAGAAGCTTTTAACTCTAAGCTAGAAACAACCCAAATGACAACAAACAGATGCATCAAATTCTGGCATAATCACACAATGGGATATTACTCAGTAATTTGAAAAAAGAACTATTGATTCATATAAGATTTAAAAGCAAATATGCTAAGTAAAAAAAAAAAAGCCACATTATCTTCCCCCATATAAGTGTGTATAAAGTATAATTCAATTCATGTAAAATTCTATGAAATGAAAATTAACGTATTGTGGCAGAAGGCAGATCTGTGGTTGGGGGTTGGGTGGTGGACTAGCGGGATTACAGAAGAGGACTAGGGAACCTTAGAAGTTCACAGAAATGTTTGTTATTTTAATTGTAGTAATGGTTTCATGGATATGTGCATATGTTGACATTTATCACATTTCAATATGTGCAGTTTACTGGATATCAATTTTACCTCAATAAGCTATATATTTTAAAAAGAACAGTGAACCTGGGCAAATAAATAAAATAGACAAACTTTCTTAGCTTAAAATGTATTCCTCTCTATAATCTGACCAGTCTTTGAAAATACTCAAATGACATTGGATCACTTTGGCTCATTGCTGCGATCTGAAGGCAGTCTGGCTAAATATGTCTCCCCCTTTGGAATTATGTTACGGTTTTTTTACCCTAGAATTTATGAGATTTTTTTTACCCTCAAAGTTTATTTGATCAAGATAAACCTAGGTGAAAAATGTCCTAGCAATTGATCTGAACATGTCCTGTTTAAGATGTTGATTTATTTCAGGAATTATTCTTTCACTGTGTCTTTGAAAGTATGTTTTATACATTGTGGGGAAAAGTAGGTGTTTAGTTGTGGGTATGTGAAACAGTTTATTCTTGTATTATTTATTAATCATTGTATTATTTTCCACAAAAACAACTGTAAGCTTATTTTTGCAACACCCAGGACTTACCTGTAAATTGGATCTTCATCGTGTGGCCTTCTATATCAATTATATTATCATCTGCAGTGACCAAGACAATCTTAATATTTCCCTCAGCCTGGCTAAACTTTAGACAGGCTTCTTCCTGCTAACCAACTTTTTCACCTGCTTCATAAAACCCAGATGTCCTAACCACAGAGGTCCCTGCCCTCCTTTTCCCTAGAGAACTTGATGTAGAAAACTTGTCCTTATAAATTGTCTCTCTTTTCTTTTGAGATTTAAATTTTTTTAGAAGTTTTTGCTGGTTTACAAGTAGGACAATTTTTCTCCAGGATTTGGCAGTCATCCCTTTGTGATGTAATTATTAAGGGAAGAGTACTCTATCTCTTAGTTTCTTGTAAAACTATCTGTTGTCACAAAGATAGAAGGCTATGGTTCCTTACATATCATCACTTAAAAACTCTCCTGACCCTGTTTTTTAGAACAGAGTTCAGACTTCATTCTTCCCTTTCTTCCCTATGGTAATAGCCTTAAGTAAAGTCCTGTTTGTCTAATATAATTTTGCTTTGACAATATTCATTTATTTTCTATTTTTCCTATGCTCATCAAGTCTGCCTAGCATGCCATGGACTGAATTTTAATAATATAATTTTATACTTTTCAATATGTTTTTGAAATTATTTTATTAATTTTGGTATCTCCTTTTCCAAATGATCTATAATAATAAGCATAATATGCTAATTAGATCAAATGTCTTTCCAGATTACCTTCCAAGTGAAGTTGGGGCTGTGAGGGAAACCCAGGTGCCAGAAGGAAGTTGCTCTTGCATGAATTTCATGCATCAGGCCTCTAGTCATTTATATCATACTAGAGGCTTGGTGCACAAAATTCATGAACTGGTCTTGGGGGTGTCCTTCAGCCCAGCCTGCACCCTCTCCAATCTGGGACCTCTCAGACATCCATCTCACAATCTGGGACTGCTGGCTTCCAACCGTTGGCCTGCCGGCCTGCCTGCCTGCCTGATTGCCCTTAATCACTTCTGCCTGCCAGCCTGATCACCTCCTAACCACTCCCCTGCCAGCCCAATTGATGCCTAACTGTCCTCCCCTGACAGCTCGGTTGCCCCCAACTGCCTTCCCCTGCTGGTCATCTTGGGGCGGCCATCTTGTGACGACATGGGGATGGCCATCTTGTGACGACATGGAGGCATTAGTCTTATGTGAGGGCATGATGGTTAATTAACATATTACCTCTTTATTATATAGGATTTTGCATTATACCTTTGATGCATTTACCTGAGAGGGTAAAGCAATTCTTTTCTAAAATTCTAAAACCTATGCTTATCTAGGCTTTGCACAGGTTTATCTTTTTTTATTTTATTAACTTTATCTTTTTTTTTTATTTTGACGGAGAGCTTGTGCATCAATTTAATGCTTTATTTATTTTAATTTTGACTTTAATGTCATCTTACTGAGGCCAATATTTGCTCTTAAATATTGTACAGAGATTCTCTTTGACTTTCCTACCTTTTATCATGGCATTGCTTCAAGATGTTAAATTGAAATGTTATTAATGATTTTATCCTTTGTCCAAGTGTTCAGCTTATTCAGCTTTTTGGGGGGTGGTTACTAAGGGAAACAGCATTAGGCATTGAATGTCTTGTCAACTTTTCTTACAGATTTATTGATTTCCATTTTACCTTGGCATTTCTAGTCAAATAGATAATGAGGTCACAATGAGATCTCCATTTCTAGGCTTCCTGAAACAAATACCATCTTGGAAAAAAGTTTTATCCCATGTGAGCCTCTATTGCTTAGAGGATTTTTCTACTGAAGGTAGATAAAGAATGTCTTTGTTGACCCCAAATGTTCTCATACTATTATTCTCTTGTTTCTTCTTTGGCCAACTATAGCTACAATCTGCCCCCTTTCATGTTAAATTACAAATCTTGTTTATTTTGTGAGGTGATAAAATCCCTTCCTGTTCTATGAAATTATACTGAGTCCACAAACATGTCCCACTTTTAGCCCCTAAGCTAGAGAATTTATTAGTACTCCCAGATTGTTCCCAATCATCTTCTAAATTCTTAGTTATATTACTAAATTAAGTAATATTGTTTGAGTTGAGTGTTTCATCTAGTTCAGCAGTTCTCATCCTGTGGGTTGCAACCACTTTGGTGATTGAACGACCCTTTCACAGGGGTTACCTAAGACGATCCTGCATATCAGATATTTACATTATGATTCATAACAGTAGCAATATTACAGTTATGAAGTAGCAACAAAAGTAATTTTATGGTTGGGTCACAATATGAGGAACTGTATTTAAAGGGCCAGAAGGTTGAGAACCACTGATCTAGGTGTTTATTGTATGTTTTATAGCAGATAACTTGTAGAATTTGAAGTATGGCCTCATTGCCACTGTTTAGTTTCAGTATATTTATACTTTATATTCAATTTGGGTTGTTTTTGTCTTTGAAAGAGTTTCAAAGAGATTAATGCATTGTGCACTTTGCCAACATTCTTGGAAGTCTTCCCATATTAGCATTAAAATCACTTTCAAATTTTCTCTGTGTAGCAAACAAAACATTTGATCAATTCAGATGAGACATGATTAGCACCCTTTTGCCTAATCTCTTTTAATAATTTGACAGGTAATAGCCTCCTAACTGGTCTCGCTGCTTCTGCTCTTGTTCCCCTCTCCAGTTTATTTTTAGCAGATCAGCCACAGTTATTCTGTTAAGATGAAAGTCAGACCATGCCACTTCTCCACTCAAAATCCTCCAATAGCTTTCATCTCATTCAGAATAAAATCTGAGGTTAATATTACAAATTACAAGGATGTTCATGATCTGGGCTCCCTTTACTCCTCTAATCTCATTTCTCCTGAATTCACACCAGTTGAGGCACCCTACTTTGTTATCTTGTACAGGCCAGCTATGCTATACCTCAAAACCTTTGCACTGACTCTTCCCCCAGCTTGGGCCATTCAGATGAAGAGTCAAGTTCTCAGAAGACTTTCTTAACCATCCAATCCAAAATTTTAACACCTTGTATAGCCTAGCTTTCTTTTCTGTGTTTTATCTCCCTTAGCACTTACTATTTACTTTACACTAGAGGCCCAGTACACAAAATTCATGCATGGAGCAGGGGTCCCCTCAATCCAGCCTGCACCCTCTCCAATCTGGAACCCCTCAGGGATGTCTGACTGCCAGTTTAGGCTCAATCCCAGGGATTGGGCCTAAACCCACAGCCGTACATCCCTCTCCTAATCCAGGATTGCTGGCTCCTAACTGCTCACCTGCCTGCCTGATCATCCCTAACTGCTCCTCCCACCAGCCCGAACACAACTTACTGCACCCCCTGACAGCCTGTTCACCCCCAACAGCCCCCCACCACCAGTCTGGTCACCCCCAACTACAACCCCTGCCATCCTGGTCACCCCACACAGCCTGCTGTTCAGTCGTTTGGTCGTTCCTCACTAACCCTCCTGCCGGCCTTGTCACCCCATGCATCCTGCTATTCCTGGTTGGTCCTTACTGTTATTGTGATGGTGTCCTGGATAATTTGCATATTCCTCTATTATTAGTATAAATATTTACCTTGCTTATTATCTGTCATCCCCATGAGATTCTGAATTCCACATGGGCAAGGCTTTTTGTCTGCTTTGTTCATGACTGTATCCCCCGTGATGAAGACAGTGTCTGGCTATTATAGATGGAATGTTTGAGTCCCTCCAAATTCATATGTTGATGCCCTAACCCTCAATGTGATAGTATTAGGAGGTGAGGCCTTTGGGAAGTAATTATATTTAGATGAGGCCATGAAGTTGGAGCCCCCACGATGGGATTCGGGCCCTTGTAAGAAGGGAAGACACACCAGAGCTTCACCTACTTGCCATATGAGGAAACAGTAAGAAGGCAGCCATCTGCAAGTCAGAGAGAGGTCTCTCACCAGACACAAGCATGCTGGCACCTAAATTTCAGACCTCTCCAGAACTGTGAAAAAATATCTATTGTTTAAATATTTAAGTCTATGGTATTTTGTTAGAGCAGCCCAAGCCCACTAAGCCACTGGCCCATTATACAAACTCAGTAGTTGACTGAGTACGTAAATAGATCACATTCTGGAAAGGAAAGACCCTGATAATTGTATCTAAGGGCCTTCTGAGCAGAACTCAGCTACCACAGACCACTAAGATAGTGGTTACTCAGTTTGGTGGTAAAAAATAAAACCAATGACCTTGAACTATTGTTTACAGTGTTCAATTCAACATGTTCAATTCCATAAAAAACTAAAGTGCTTTTAAATGCAGGTTGTGCAGCCATAATACGTGGGTGGAATCTTCAGCTTGACAGCTTACTAGTACCTTGTATAAATTACCCAATCTCTTATGAATCATCTGCAAAATGGGTATAAAATAATAATAGCTGCTTCAAAGAATTGTTGTGAGGATTACATGTGTTCATATATTAGAGCATTTAGAAGTTTTAGTGCATATTTAGTGCTCAATAAATATTAGATACTGATAATCAATTGTGAAGTTGTTTAGCTTAATTCTAGGATTCACAAATAAGTAAATATGTCTAAGTCAAATAGATACCATTTTTAAAACACTCTGGTTTTAGATTTCCTTTTTAAATGAATAAACCTATATAGAATGTCAAAATTCATTCTTTATAAGGGATGAGCAATGCATTTTAACCTTTGAAAATAAATTTGTTCCTGATGCTCCTAAATCTCTCAAAGGTTACAGCTGCCTAGAGACAAAATCAGTAATCTGAGAAGTTTTGGAGAGAACTTTCTTGGATAAAGAAACTATACTTACTTCTACCCTTTGTAATGAGCAATGACTACAATCACACAATCATAGAATATTAAAGCTTTTAGTGGTAGAAGAGATCATTTGGTCACACTCCTCATTTTTCTCTTGATTAAAATTGAAGCCCTTGTAGAGATCTTTCATAAAGGGTGTTCAATATGTAATATGTCTCTTAGGGTTTGGTCTATATCCTATTATATTAAAAAGAAAATCATAATGGGGCACTTTTTATTTGCTTAGATCAAAACTAGAACTGTTTCAGCATAAGTAGAATGTTAAAAATTCAACATATATAACAATAGACAAATGCTAGATAATGCTCAAACATTTGTGAGTAGGATGTTAATTTTATACATATCTCTAGAGTTCATGTTTCACATAAAGCCCCACATGCTTACACATATACATGGTTACAGTTAACACATCACAAAGACAGTGCATCACTTTCACTAATTAACTTTTTGCCTTGAGATTCAGAACACCATCCCAAACAATGCTGAAAGTGGATGCGGATAGGATAGAAATCATCGAAACAGTAGCATATGATTTTTATATTAGGAATTTTTGGTAAATTGAACTTATTTTCAAACTTCTATATCTTCATGCAATTGCAAGCAATTTAGAATGATTATTGCTGTTTTAACTAACTAAAATGAACATCTAAAGAAGAAATAGTATGTAAATAAGTGAAGATTGGTATTTTAGGGGTCTTTTTTTTTTTGCACTGATCACTCATTACACTGATGGCATGCTATCCTCAACTGACACATTGAATTTTACAAAAGCCACTGTGTTCTTTACCTACATAAGAACTTTAATTATCTCAAATTTTAGTCCGCTTATTTCTCTCATTTGCTTTCTTTCTTATTTGATTTCTTTCTCTACTCATGATTTTCTCTCTGCCTACAAGAGTTGATGTAAATAGCATGGCAATGCCTTTAGCTAACACACTACTCATAAAAAAGAAAATTTCTCTTATTATTGTGAATGTTTGGCAAAAACACCTTACATGGAAGAGCTTATTTCCTTTTATTAGAATGTCTGAATATTACATACGAACAGTTGTTGAGTTATTTAAATGACATCACTTAAATATTTCTCATCCTTCAAACAAGGCTGATTTTCAGGCCAGATATTTATTTATTTATTGCAGATATCATCTGCTATAAATGCCCAAACTGATATTCAATAGCACCTCATCCAAAAACTATCACATTTTCAAATATTTATGTGATATTAACAAGGCTAAAGCCAATTGATGAGTTTTTTTTTAATTTAGTCATATGTGATATCAAGTAGGTTCAAGTATATTTTTATATGCAGAAATAGCATGTATGAATGACTCTTGATTGACTCCTAATTCCCAAGTATCAACCTCTTTGCAGAATAGCTGAATGCCTTGGACCTACTGAGACATTAGCTTTTATTGAAGGACAGAAGAAAATCAGTCCCTACAGAACGGTGAATTAACTCTTGCCTGGTAGCAAAGCTTTGACATGGTTCTCTTCACAATGGGACTCCTTTACCACGCCTTTCCTAATGCAACCAGGGAGTAAAGTGGCGGGCTGGAGAAGAAAATGAAATATATTGAGATAAAATCATCAAGTGGGCAAGGCTTTAGCTTCTCACAGTAGGGTGATCTGACATGATTAATCTACAAGAATAAAGGTGGCCCTTTTGGTGGTCCATGACAATATCTCTAAGTATTGAAGTATACCTGTTCTAGAAGTAATAGCTGTTATTCATGAAAGGATTTGCTTTTACTTATAAAGATGTAATAATATCTGAGAAATAAACCTTATGCTACAACAAAATGTTTCTTTATTCTTCAATTTTTTAAAGCAGAATTTTAAAACAAACCAAAAAAAATGTGAAAGAGATACTGTATAACCTCACCTTGGAATTTAACAACTTAGCAACACATTTAAAGAAAAGACTAAAAATGGTTAACTAGTTGTTTTCTTGCCTAAAACTGCTAAATCTCTTATATTTACCAGTTGGTTTATTGAAGTATTTTTATCTGAAATCTTTCAGAATTAGTATGCCAGGAGTTTACTTAGGATTAATTTAGGAAAATGGGGAAAATGCTAAAAACATATGAATTTTTTTAAACTGAACATTAGCAAAACCTCAATATGTTCTAAAAAGACATTAAAATGGCCTTGAACATTTGTTCATGTCTCTTGACCATTTGTATGTCCTCTTCGGAGAAGTGTCTATTCAGGTCCTTCACCCATTTTTTAATTGGGTTGTCTTCCTTTTGTTAAGTTGTATGAGTACTTTATATATTTTGGAAATTAACCTCATACCAGATATATCATTGGCAAATATGTTCTCCCATACAGTGAGTTTTATTTTGATGCTATTCTCTTTTGTTGTGAAGAGCTTTTTATTTTGATGCAGCCCTATTTGTTTATTTTTCCCTTTGTTTCTCTTGCCCTAGTCACTGTATCAGTAAAAATTTTGCTACATGGGGTATTTGATATTTTGCTGCCTTTAATTTTTTTCTGGGATTTTTATGGTTTCATTACTTACACTTAAGTCTTTTTATCCATTAGAGACATGCACATTAAAACAATAAAGTACCACCTCATACCTGCCAGAATGGCTACCATCAATAAACAACAAATGACAAGTGCTGGCGAAGATGCAGAGAAAAAGGAACCCTCATGTACTGCTGGCGGGAATGCAGACTGGTGTAGCCACTGTGGAGAACAGTATGGAGTTTCCGCAAACAATTAAAAATAGAACTGCCATTTGACCCATTGATCCCACTTCTAGGAATATACCCTAAGCAGCCTAAAATGCCAATCGGAATAAATATATGCACCCCTATGTTCATAGCTGCATTATTTACAATAGCTAAGATCTGGAAACAGTACAAGTGCCCATCAGTAAATGAATGGATTAAAAATCTGTGGTACATTTACACAATGGAACACTATGCAGCTGTGAAAAAGGAGGATCTCTTGCACTTTGGGACAGCATGGAGGGACCTGGAGAGTATTATGCTAAGTGAAATAAGCCAGTCTGAGAAAAAAAAAAGTATCACATGATCTCACTTATATGTGGAATCTAATGAACAAAATAAACTGATGAACAAAATAGATCCAGAGACAGTGAAGCATGAAATAGACTGTCATTTCAGAGGGAAGGGCTGGGGTGGGGACTGGGGAGAGATTAAACAATGAACTTATATGCATATATGCATAGCCTGTGGACAGACAATAGTGTGAGGAAGGCCTGGGGCTAGAACGGGGTAGAGGGGGAATGAGTGACAGCTATAATACTTTCATCAAGAAAGATACATTTTTTGAAAAGTCATTAAATAGCCTGGCCAGTGTGGGTCAGTGGTTGAGCATCAACCCATGTACCAAGACATTGCCAGTTTGGTTCCCTGTTGGGGCATATGCATGGGCTGGATCCCCAGTAGGGGTGTGCAGGAGGGCAGCTGATTGATGTTTCTCTCTTGTAAATGTTTCTATCTCTCTCTCCCCCTCCCTTCCTCTCTCTCTACAATAAACAAAAACATTTTAAAAAATTTTAAAAGCCATTTAATAGACTTTTATTACCAGGTAAGGTACAGAGATTTGAAAGACATTTTCTCCCATTATAAAAATAAAAACAAAATGAAAATCACACTTTTTTGTTGGATTAGGAAAAAGTAGCATTTGTTAAGAAACCTTGGTAAACTAAATTCAAGGGACGGAGCAGCTTTCATAACTGAGCAGAATATACTGACAGCATCTACACAATTCCTTAAGAAAATATGTAGACTTAAAAAAAATAAAGTAAAATCCAAGTTTTCCCCTTTAGAAGCTAAAGAAAAGAATGGGAGAGGGAGAATCAAATTAAACCTAAAGTAAGAAGAGATAAGAGAAAATTATTAAGTAGAAAATAGACAAGAGAGAAAATCAAGCGAAGTAAAAGCCAGCTTTTGGAAAAGAGAAACTAAAGTGGTAAAACTCTAGCTATTATAAACAAGAGCAACAACAACAAAAAGAAAATGACAATTGTCAATAGCAGGAAGAATTACTCTAGGCATTCAATTAATTATAAGGGAATATTATGAACAATTTTATGGCAATACATCTGACAACTCAGAAAATAAATTCCTTTAAAGACACAAGTTATCAAAACTAATCCAATAAGAAATAGAGATCTTCAGCCTTATAGCAATTAGATAACTTGAATTCATAATTTAAAACTTTTCTACAAATAAAACATTAGGCCCAAATGACTTCACTGTTGAATTCTATGAGACATTTAAGAATTTGTATAGTCATTTCAATAGGTACAGAAAAAGCATTTGACCAAATTCCAGGTCTATTTATGATTTTAAAAATTCTCAACAAAACAGGAATATGCAAGAAAATTTTCAATCTGATAAAGGTCATCTATGAGAAAATATCTACAGTTACCATCATAATTAATGATTGAATACTTTTCTTTCTAAGCGAGCCAGGCAAGCTTATATGTTCTCACCACTTCTAAATATACTGTAATGGAGTTCCTATCCAGTGCAATGAGACAAGTAAAAAAAAAAGTCAAGGTTGACAAGGATATGTGAAATGTATTTTTTCCTATGGACAAAATAACTTCCTTCATAGTAAATTTAAAAAATCTACCTACCCCCCAAAAGAAGCAAAATGATTACTAAGCAACTTATCCCAGCTGTAGTTCACAAGGACAATATACAAAAGTCAATTGCATTTTTATAAACTAGGTACAGTGAGATTATGAACATTAGAAATCAATATCATTTATAATACCATCAAAAGAGGATATAATTAGTAAAAAATTTTAAAGACCTCTACACTGAAAAATGATAAAACACTGCTAAGGGAAACTAAAGAAAAGATAAATTGAGAAACATACCAGTGTAATAATTGGATGATCCAACCATATTAAGATGTTAATTTCATCAAAAAAGATCAATCTCATTAAAAATCCCAGTCAGTTTCCTTCTTCTCTCCTTCCTGCCTCCCTCTCCTTCCCTCACTCCCTCTTTTTTGCTCTAATGAAAATAAAACATGATTCTAAAATCTATAATAATAAAAGCATAATATGCTAATTAGACTGGGTGTCCTTCCAGATGCCCTTCCAGATGAAGCTGGTGCTGCGAAAGAAGCCCAGGTCCCAGGTGCCGGGTGCTGGAGGGAAGCAGGTGCTGGCAGTCGGGGGAAGGAAGGCCTACTCTTGCACGAATTTCATGCATTGGGCCTCTAGTTTATAATAGCCAAAAATGTAGGAGTGGGAGGGAAAAAATGTCCATTGACAAGTAAATGTTTAAATACATTTTGGCACATTTATATTCATCCAATGGAATGCTATTCAATTAAAGATTAAAGTTGGTACTGTCAACATCATGGGTAAATCTTAAAAACATGATGAGCAAAAGAAGCTAAACACAAAAAAGTATACATCGCATGATTCCACTTACATAAAGCCCAAGAATGGGAAAACTAGTTCATGGTGTTGGAAGCAAGCAAAGTGTCTGTTTGGGTGGGAGTTGGGGATTGCCTGCATGAAAAACCAGAATGATGAAAAATTTTTGTATCTCAATTAGGAAGATGTTTATACCGGTGTCTATATTTGTTAAAACACATACTATACAGTTAAGAAATGTGAATTTACTATATGTTAGTTCTACCTCAATAAATTTTTTTTTAAATTCCTGGTTAATATTTTTCTTTCTTTTCATCTAATAACACACTGAATACCATCATAAGAACATATAGGAAGTGCACACAAGTGCTCCCAGTGTCTTCCCCCCATGTTTTCCTGTGTATTCCATAAATGATCATTTAATCAGTGCTTCATATGTGTTGAGTGTTGTATTAAACATAAGGTATGCAAATCCATTAATATATAATTCCTACCCCAGGGTGTTTCAAGTATTAAAAATACACCTTTCATTAACCCAGATACCGTCTACTCCACCCAGCTCACACCAGCTTGCAGATTCCAATTAACATTATTTAAACAGTGTGTCACCAAATCTCCTGGATCTACAAACAACAACTCCCACATGATGGGAAGCCAGTTCTACCTTGTTCTTTGTTTCTGAAAGTAGTTTTGTGTGATAGAGGAAGTGTCTCAAATGTAATTCTTTGTACTGCCTGAATCCCACTGCTGTTCTTGATGTCTCTGCCAGAAACTGTCCTGTAACCTCAGGGTGATAAATGTGAATAGTGCATGCATATCTCAGTGATGAGACAAAGAGGCAAGGGCAGAGTGTGAATGCCCATGGGCTAGCTCACAGAGTTTAACTTTTATACTAAAAGCTGTGGGAGGCCATTATAATGGGGGGGGGGGGGGCAAATGAAAGGGGGAAGCTGGGGCCATTAAGGAAAGAAGGAAACTGAATGGGATTTTTATTGAGATTGATGTCATTTTTAAGCAGGAAAAAGACAATCTCAGTTTTGTCTTAAGAGAAATCACTATGTCACAATTTGAGGAAAGACTTGAGGATAAAACATTATATAGAGAGAGACCACTTCAAGACCATTATACTCAGTCAAGAAGCCATAGATTAAAACAAGAGATGGGTATGGAGAAGTGAGAAATATAAAGAAGGAAGAATATATAAGAGGTAAGAATGGAGGTTATAAACAAAGCGATTTTCTAAGTTGTTACTCAGGTTTCCGGGTTGAATGACTGGGTGGGTAGCAGTGTCATTTTTTAAAGTATGTATAAAAACATTCTCTACCTGGGGTTAGTGTTAAGTACTGGACTAGTGAGTTTCAGATAGTGTGGGTTGTACCGCAGAGGTTTACACAAGTAGCTAGTTAGTTGAAAGTACAGTAGAGAAGGCTGACTAGAGATAGGTGTGCTTTGATAAATGGCAGTTGACGTTATTTAGATCATCCAAGAGGAATAGAGAGTATGAATAGCAGTGGGACATGGAAAGAATACTGAATGACCTGGACTTTTAAATGGCAGAGTTAAAAAGAGGTAAGCCCACAATAACCATCCTAGAAAGCACAGCCAATATAGTAGTGGGAAATCAGAAATGTTGTAAAAGCCAAGAGAAACCAAAGCAGAGAGTGTTAGTCAATGCTACACACTGGCTAATTGGCTTTCTCAAGGGACATGATGAAAGCAGTGACCATTCAGTAAAATCAACATTAATGGATCACTTGGTAGGAACTGATACATGGGAGGAAGTAGAAATGGATATATATAAATTCTTACCATGGCTGAACCTATATCCCACTGCAAGCCTCCTTCTTTCTCATTCCTTAACATTCTATTTTATTAAGTATGGATAAATGTTTTCCTCCATAAATAACCATGACCCAACCAAATGGGTAATTCCTACCTCCATTTCACAGAGGACTAATACTCAGAGAAATTTAAGTGGCATAGCAAGGATTTGAAATAAGTCTTGTAAGTCCAAGCCTTTTTCTATTATAGCCTGAAAAAAATCTCTTCTGCCTCTGCCACCAGTAAAGCAATAAGTTTAACAGATGAAATTGCAAACAGTTGAACCCACAAATCATAAATGAAAACTTCCACATATATTCCTATTTCATACTAGAGGCCTGGTGCATGGATTAGTGCACCGGTGGGGTCCCTCGGCCTGGCCTATGTCCTCTCCCAATCCGGGCCCCCTCGGGGATGTCGGAGAGCTGATTTCAGCCCCATCCCCACAGGCCAGGCCGAAGGACCCCATTGGCGCGCGGATCTGTGCACCAGGCCTCTAGTATGCATATAAAATCTTTGGTTAATCTCTTCCCACCAATCCCCCTCCTCTCTTCCCTCTGAGATTCATCAGTCTGTTGCATGTTTCCATTCCTGTGATTTCTGCTCCTGCATTGAGCATCTGCCCTCTGGTGGTCAGTGTGTCATAGCTACTGGTCAGCTGATCACTTAGGCTTTTATATATATATAGCTTAATAATGGGTCTTTGGAATTGATACCAAAATTGACATCAAGCATCTTTCTTTTTCTTTTAAAAAAACACAATGCTAAGAAAATGTAGAAATAAATAAATAATAGCAAAAAATTATTGCATACTTGCTGTGGCCAAATTAGTTTTAAGCACATTACATGCAATAACTCCTTTAATCCTCCAATGATCCTATAGTGTAGGCATTATTACTATCATTTCAGCTATAGAGATGAGGAAACTAAAACCAGAAATGAAGTACAGTGACCAGTACATTCCCACAGCTGTATCAAGTGTACATCACATGAACCTGGGATTCAGATTCAGAAAGTCTAGATCCAGTGACTATACTCTGAACAGCAAAGTCATGCTGCTTAATTAGGATTCAGTGAGACCTATGAGAATTATACTCATTTGACTCAAAACTGTAAGGGGAATATCCTATATAATAAAAGGCTAATATGCAAATTGTCCCCTTGGGAATTTGGGAGACCAGGAGTTCGATCACTCACTATGATGTGCACTGACCACCAGGGGGCAGGGCAGTGCAGAACATAGCAGGTGACCAGCGGCAGTGGCAGAGTGCTGAGGGAGTGAGGGAAGGAGAAGGTAGGGAGGTGGGGAGCCCGGGAGGTGGGGAACCTGATCAACCCTGATTGCCAGCCAAGCCCAGGGACCTTACCTGTGCATGGTTTTCATGCACTGGGCCTCTAGTCTATATATATAAAAGCCTAAGGGACCAACTGACCGGTTGCTGTGATATGCACTGTCCACCAGGGGCAGACACTCAATGCAAGAGTTGCTCCCTGGTGGTCAGTGCACTCCCACAGCCAACCTCCTGTGGCCCTAATCTGCCTGATCACCAGCCAGTCCAAGGGACCCCACCCGGGCATGAATTCATGCATCAGGCCTCTAGTATTGAAATAACTATGTATGATGAAAGACTTTTGGTAAGGTATATAAATGTGCAATCACCTGTATCTCTGAAATTAATATGTCAACTATAATTTAAAAATTAAAAAGAAAATTAAAGCATGCTGATTTGGGTGTTATTATAGATTTGTTCCTTTAGGATAAGCTTAGCTTTTTCCAGACATCATCCTGCAATATCATCAATTCACTGTACCTTTATGTGAATTAGATTAAAAACAGGCAGCTGGTAAGGGCGTGGGTGATGTGTAGAACAAACAAATGCAGGAGAGAGAGAAAATGAAGAGATGAATAAGGTGAGGTATCTGCCTAGAGCATTTCTAGCTTAAACAGAGTTTCTCACAAACAGATAAGTAGGTAGTGGCAGAGCTCAGCCCTCGAATTCAAGCCTCAAGTCTAGCTCTTAATCTACTCAATAAAGCAAAACTTCTTTCCCTTTTTAAGATTCGTTCTGCTACGTAGATTTCCTAACAGGGTGGCGGGGGTTGGGGAATGGGACATATTTATTCACTTTAATATTCTGCTTTCTTGGCAAACCATGACTAATTACCTTTGGTCTCTAGGAAGCAGAAGAGCAGAGTCCATAGCTCTACAAATTTCTGCTGCATGATAAAAGGAAGCTCATAAAGCTTGGCTGGTTGTTGATAGTTAACTAAGAAAGAAAATCGCTAATTTACTAAATAAGAAAACATGATCTGGCCCTTTAATTTGTATCTGCTAAAATAGAGCATGAACAAATCCTATTAGTACCAGTATTCTGAAATGAATCAGCTCTATCCTTTCTGCTTTTTTTCTTCACATCTTTTAGTCATTTTGGTTTTCCCTGGCACTTTTAATTGGGAAGAGGAAAGAAAATCAAGGTCTGAAGCTCCCAGTCTTTTTAACATTTCACAGATCTAGGAAAAGGGGTTTTTTTGAAGATACAAAGTGCAATATCAATTTAAAATAAGTAAGACTGTGATATATCTCCAAAATACTTGTTCTGTATGATAGCTAATATAATGGAAAACCAAAATACAGATTCCAAGTAGATAAAAAGTATTTTTTCAGGTATGGAAAATGAAAAATTATAACCATGATTCGAAGTTCTATTATGTATTTGAAAATCATTGTGTATTCCTCAAGGAGTGAAAATGAAGTTAATAAAATGCATTCTAGTTGTAGTCATAAAGGAGGAAAAAATGACAATAGCACAGTAATCAGAGAGGAAAGCCCCTAATCAGAGGTATTATCTCCAATAATTTCCACTCCTTCACTTAATCAGCTGTATCCACTTAACCTTTGAAACTAGCATCTCCTTGACCTGTACCTACTTCAGTTTCTACATGATGAAAAAGGCTACCTGAGAAGCACAAGAGACGGGAAGAAGATGGCCTTTTTAGCTGGTGGCAAAGCTCTGAAGCCATGATACATAGATAAAGATGCATAGAACCTGTCCTAACATTTCCCCAACTTCCCTATAGAGTTAGCCTCAGATTTTCATGCTTCGTATAAGCTGTAATTACTGTGAATGTTCTGGATGATACCTTTGTCCCTCTAAAAACAAGTTAAGAATATAATGATGTGAAGAAAAAGAAAACAATTAACAAGTGATTTCTAACTTTAGAATTGGTGATACCAATTCTACAAATTGGAAGTCTACATGGAAACTATGTCTTCCTCCTGCTTAAAATCCTTCAGTGGCTCCCTATTGCCTACAGAAAAAGTTCCAAATTCCTTCCCAGGGTATTAAATGCTTTTTATAACCTAGTTTACTCTTCAACTATTCTTCTGGTATCATCACTTTCACTACCTTACATCAATCTCTACTACAACTGAAGAAAATATCTGACTCTCCCTTGGGTATGCCATGGGCTTTCACTGCCCTGCCTTTGTGCATACCTTCTGCTAAATAAAGTCCGACTGGTGAATGGAAGTAGCATCACTTGATTAAGAGAGCATGAGACCTGCCATCAGACTGCTAGGGTTTAAATCCTGGTCATTTCACATATTAGCTGTGTGACTTCAAACAAGTTGTTAATCATCTGTGTCTCACTTTAATTATCTATAAAATCAGGGAAATAATTAGGCTTCTTTCATAGGATTGTCAGTTCCTATGAGGGCCTTAGAAGGCTAATTTTCCCTCTGTGATGCTTCTTCTGAAACAATCATTTGTTTTTTCATTGCTTTATTCATACCTCTTATTTTTTGAATCATAACATCAATTTGTATATTATTGATATGTACACACACGTGTGTGTGTGTGTGTGTGTGTGTGTGTGTGTGTGTGTTGGTAGCCTTTATATCTACAGTGCCTAAAACAAAGTTATGACTGACTTAATTTTATGCCAAATGTAGTTATAGTAACATATTATTATTATTGTTAGTCCTCACCAAATATTTTTTCCATTGATTTTTAGAGAGTGTAGATGGGAAGGGGAGAAGAGAGAGGCATTGATTTTTTAGAGAGAGAGGGAGAGAGAGAGAGAGAGAGAGAGAGAGAGAGAGAGAGAGAGAGAGAGAGATTGGTTGCCTCCCAAAGAAATCCCAACCAGGCCGGGTATGTGCCCGTAACCAGGAATCAAACCTGAGACTCTTCAGTGTGTGGGTCAATAATGTATCCACTGAGCCACACCAGCCAGGGCTACATGTAATTTTTAAGAAAAAAAAAATAAAACAAACCATATTGCTATTATTGTGTTATTTAAAATATCAGCATGTGCTGCCAAACAAACACTAGCAGGCTAAGTATCAATTTATTTGGGATTATCTCAAGAGTGATGGGATCATGAATGATTTTTCTTTTTTTATTCTCAGCAGTTTGAAAATTCTTTAAAATACTGTTAATCTGAAAATTGAATAAATATGTTTAAAGTTTGTCTTATTATTGGAATTTATTCTTGTTAAAAATACTTAACATGCACTCTATCCTCTTAACAAATTCTTATGTGCACAATATGTTGTTGTTAAATATAGTACAATATTGTACAGCAGATCTCAAGAACTTATTCATCTTACTTAAGTGAAACTTTGTGCCAATTGATTAGTAATTTCCTCTTTCCCCTACTCCTAGAACCACCATTCACTCTTTGGTTTTATGACTGACTATTTTAGGTGCCTCATATAAGTGGACTCATATAGTATTTGTCTTTCTGTGACTGGTTTATTTCACTCAGCAGAATGTCCTCACATTTCATCCATGCTGTCGAATGGTGCAAAATTTTATTTTTTATAAAGGCTGAACAGTATTCCTTTGAATGCATGTACCACATTTTAAAATCCATTCTCTTGATATGGACATTTGGGTTGTTTCCACTTCTCAGCCATTGTGAACAGTACTGCAATGAACATGAGGGTGCTAACATGTACAGAATGAAAGAAATATTTGCAAAGCTCTGATAAGGAGCTAATCTCCAAATACATAAGAAAATGTTATAAATATTTTAAAAGTTTTAAAATTCTGACTCACTGGCGCCTAAGATAAAGCAGACACAAGTAAAAATGTAATGAGATAGATAGGGGAATTGAGTCTATAATCTACTTGGAACTGGCGGGCAGTCATGATTTATTATGCCTATTTCATTTCAAAATATAATCTGTACTCTTCCTTGAAGCAGGTATTTTTACTAGCATGATATACAGCTCACAAACTATAACTAAAGTAAACATTTAGGCTCATGAATGGAACAAAGAAAATAGAAACCATTTAGGCCAAAAAGCAAAAGTAAAGTATTTTCTGGAAGTACTTGGAGAAGTTAGAAGATGGAGTGGGGAGAGCTGTGAAAAACACTGGAATGAAATGACCTGTTACTGCTGGGACACTTGGGGACATGCTGTAGTGACCTGCACTTGCTTCTTCCCACTGACCAGGTCAGTTTCCTTTAATGACTGCTTTTCTTTGCTTTCCATTCTTATTTTTTTGTTCTTTTTGTTTTATTTTCTTCATGGAATGTCTTTATTTCTTCTACAATATTCTTATTCTCTCCAATGATTACTCTATACTTTTGTTTCCTCCTCATAGCTCTGAATTCCCTTCCTTATCCTTACTCTTAGCTGATGCCATTGAAAGGGAACTACCTTCTGCACTGCTGGTGGGAATGCAGACTGGTGCAACCACTGTGGAGAACAGTATGGAGCTACCTCAGAAGACTAAAAATGGAACTCCCATTTGACCCAGTGATCCCACTACTAGGAATATATCCCAAGAAACCAGAAACGCCAATCAGAAAGGATATATGCACCCCTATGTTCATAGCAGCGCAATTCACCATAGCTAAGATTTAGAAACAGCCTATGTGCCCATCAGCAGATGAGTGGATTGAAAAACTGTGGTACATCTACACAATGGAATACTACGCTGCTGTAAAAAAGAAGGAACTCTTACCATTTGCCACAGCATGGATGGAACTCGAGAGCATTATGCTAAGTGAAATAAGCCAGTCAGCTTGGGGGTGAATGGGGGGGATGAGGACACATTTGTAATACCTTAATAATAATAAAAAAAATAACATGCAAAAAAAAAAAGAAAGGGAACTACCTCAACTTGTGGTTACTAAACTTTCAAAAACCATTGTTTCACTTACCTCTTACTTTTATTTTCAAACCTGACTTTTCTACCAGCTCCTTTCAAATACCATTTTAGCATAATCACAATTCACCAATATTTGAGAACAAATAAGGAGACAAAAAAATCCCTTATTATCATCATAATCTTTTTCACTTAATGCTCTGTCTTCTCATTAAGAATCCAATTTAGCAATAATTTTTTAAAGCTGTTTATGCTTAGTGTCTCAGCATCTTCACTTCTCACTAGGTGCTAATTCAGTTTCCCCTCCCATTCCACAGTAACTGCTCTTACTGATTTCACCAATGAGTTTCAGGTATTAAATCAAATGGATGTCTCTAAGGACTTGTCATTTTCATGAATTAGTTGCATTTGATACAGCAGATCACTCCATTTTACTAGAAATACTACTTTCTGCCCTTGGATCTCATGATACCACCTGTCCACAGGTTGCTCCAGTATCTGTTATCTATTCATTGGCCTTATTGGGTCTTCCTTCTGCACTGTACCATGATATGTTAGGGAACAG
Organism: Myotis davidii; assembly: GCF_000327345.1. Classification (NCBI taxonomy): domain Eukaryota; kingdom Metazoa; phylum Chordata; class Mammalia; order Chiroptera; family Vespertilionidae; genus Myotis; species Myotis davidii. The sequence continues at coordinate 324,317 of NW_006299245.1, read as the reverse complement.
GATCATTTTCTAGATCCTCTTCTCATTCTATATCCTTTCATCTAGGAAATGCCATGCGCTTCCATGACTACTCATAATCTGCTTCCTTCTAGAGCTCTCACATTTCTTCTGATTTCAAGATTCTCATATCCAACAATCTGCTTGACATTTAGATAGCTCACAGTCATCTCAGATTTAATATGTACAAAAACTTCTACTCACTCTGTAAATGACACCATCTTCTACTCAATTCAAGATAAAAATCTGGCAGATTCCTCTCTTACCCTTCCAGTCACATACACTTAATCACCTAGTATTGTTTATTATACCTGTCAATGTCTCTCAAGTACACCTACATCATTCTATCTTTGCTGCTAATACTGTATTCTACTTATAAGAATTTCTATTGTATTACCACAACAGCCTTCTAACTGGCTGCCCTGAATTTTTCTGAACCTATTCCTTCTTGAGTATCTCCAAAACCCCATACTTCCACCAAACATGATTACCTACAATATGCTCAATGTCATGCCAAACATGACATTGTAGATGCTACATCAATTCAATGATGAGCATGGGCTCTGCTACAGATTAATTTACAACCTCATTAGGGAGAGTGGAGAGGGGGTAAGAAGTCGGAAATTATTTGACTAACAACAATTTTACATCTAGTTAAATGCCTCTCCAGGTTTTAAATCAGAATAACCAATGGTTTATCAGCAATTCTATCTATATGTCAAAATCAAACTCATCCTCTTCTTTCCAGATATAGTAGCACCAGAATATGTATTATCTGACTGTGTAAAAAAAGGCACAACTACCCTACCTTTTAATGATGAGGAATTATTTGTACGAAGAGGAAGACTGGAAACCTAACCAATGTCTAATTTGACATGAGCTCCAATTGTCTCCATTCAGAGCAAGAGCCTACTGTTTTTGTGAGGGTGGCATGGAGAGTGCTGTATGTAATGGGACATTTGTGTTGACAATTATGTAGAGGCTGGGTGTTCATAATTCAGATGGTGCTTTAAAAAACATAATTAAGTAAAATTTTTAAATTAGTAAAATTTGCCCTAACCAGTTTGGCCCAGTGGATAGAGCATCAGCCTGCGGACTCAAGGGTCCCAGGTTCGACTCTGGTCAAGGGCATGTTCCTTGGTTGCGGGCACATCCCCAGTAGGGAGTGTGCAGGAGGCAGATGATTGATGTTTCTCTCTTGTCGATGTTTCTAACTCTCTATCCCTCTCTCTTCCTCTCTGTAAAAAATCAATAAAATATATTTTTTAAAAGTTTAGTAAAATTTTAAAGCTAATGAGAACATGGAGACTAGTTGGTCCTCTTGGAAAGGACAAGAAGTTAAAGTTGAAGGGTTGGATGATTTACTTGCCTGGGTCTACACAATAAGGTTTTGTGAGAGCTGCAACCCACACTCCTCTCCCAGTCCAATGTTTGTTCCAACACATTCCTCCCTCTCTCCTTTCAGGCTTCTCTGCCTTACAACATGACTCTCTCCTTACATTTCTTTTAAATTGCAAGCTTGCCATATGAGCTTTCAATGTATTTAAATATTACAAAACCCAACTTGAAGTGGCTTATTTAAACTTGTTTTGGAATTTAAATGTTTATGTATAAAGAACATGATGAACTGACAAAGTCTTTCTAGGGTGTCATAGACTAGTGATATTAATAAAATAAAGAGGCAGGAAGCTCTTTTGAATGACAAGAATCTGGCTGGGGCTGCTTGTCTAACTAAATCAGGTCTAGGCTTAAGGCAAACAAACAAAAGGCCAGGCCTGGACACAGAGTGCTAAGTGGGTTAGAGATTCTGACAGCAAATGCAGCACTCTGGCTAGCTCCCTGAGAGGAGCATTAGGGCACATTGAAAGGCTTCTCAGAGCGCCTGGATGACTCAGTGAGCCTGTCTTCTCTGATATATTTCATGTTAAAGGAACTTTACCCCTTTTGTGCCAGATGGAATATTTTCAGGGTTAGTTCCTGAATAATTTTGGTAAACAAGCCCAGAGAATGCAGCCCTTGATTGTGCTCATTACACCGTTAATGATTTTAGAGAACACTAAAGTCTGATTAGCTGATATTTAGCCAATCTTTTCTCGTTGGCCATTGCAGCCCTGGAGAACCTCTCTTTCATGGAACTGAGGCCAGAATTAAGCTTAATATGAGGGTCCTTAGCCCTCCTCCTCTCTCAGAGGATCTCCTTTGAACAGAAAAAGAGACCTAACAATGGTTAAACACAACAAAGGAAACAATCAAGCTTCTTTTTGAGTCTTAACCTTTTTTATTCCACCAGTTGTCTTATGTTCTATGACTCTATGGTCTACATCTTTTGTATGTAAAATTTACATGGCCTGATATAGGTTCTATGTGTAGAGGTCATCAGTCATGTTTAATAAGCTTGATGAGGAAATAATGGAAATATGTTATTGGGTGCTAGATATTTAAAGCTTAAAGGCCTCTGGATTGACCACTTTCTCAGAGAGAATAGGCATGACAAATTAGTTATGTGGTTTTAACCATATAACACTCTCAGAGGATCATGTAGATATTATCTTAGGTCTCAAAGGATTCATAAATCTAAAGTAATGGCCATTTTCCTTTGTATGTAGCCTCTGTCTGAGTCAATGATTGTGTAGGTAGAAGCTATGTTGGGTAGCCAGCATTTTAGTCATATGCTAATTTATCATTCTGGGTGGATTTCTCCCTGATTGGGAAAAGCACTGGGGGTGGGTGGGAGAGAAGGGGCAGTTGATCCAGCCTGCTGTCAGGAAAGACTTCTATGAAGATATAGCACCTGAGATGTTTGGGTTTGTGAAAAAACACAAATAAATATGCATTTTTAGTGGGTGAGAGAATTGAATAACTTAACAGTGGTTCAGTAAAAAAGATCATAGTCCATTTTTTTATGTCAAATAATATAATTCCATTATTAGAGAGAATCTGCCTTGCTCTTTGTTGATATCAGGATTGCAAAAAAGGTTTTGAATAAAATAAGAGGTAAATTAGGAACTTGATCTAACAATACTTACTTAAGAGGTGGTGGAAATGGAAAATGTTGGGGCCAAATGCTCAGGATCCCATAGCATACTTTGAAACTAGCTTTTCTTATCAAGACTTTTTCAGGATGGAGGGGGTAGTTCATCGTTATAAAGTAACAAAAGCAGATGTAGATGCATAGTGGTTCATGGGACAGGATTATTAAAATGAGGAATGGTGTTGTAGTCCTTCAAATGGGTACATGTTTTGTGATAAGAATATAATATTCTGACCACCCTTTAGGATAAGTTGGCCAAAGATTTGGAGCAAAAATTCTGAACAATAGCTCATCAAATATAAAAGCATATTAGAAGTCTTTGAATTTATTAAGATGTTAGTCTGGAACCATGTATATAGATTTTTCTGAATATGTTAAGGTCAGTGAGATAACGACAATAAGAATGATTATTATCTCTTTAGTTAAGTTTATTCCTAGGTAGCTTAAGTTTTTTGGTGCGATGGCAAACGGGATTGTTTTTATAATCTCTCTTTCTGAAAGTTCACTATTGGTGTATAGAAATGCCTCAGATTTCTTGGGGTTAATTTTGTATCCTGCTACATTGCCAAATTCATGTATTAAGTCTAGTAGCTTTTTGATGGAGTCTCTAGGGTTTTGTATGTATAATATCATGTCGTCAGCAAATAAGGACAGTTTTACTTCCTCTTTCCCAATTTGGATGCCTTTTATTTCTTCTTCTGCCTAATTACAATGGCTAACACTTCCAGTACTATGTTGAACAGGAGTGATGAGAGGGGACACCCCTGTCTTGTTCCTGTTCTTAGGGGAAATGGTGTTAGTTTTTGTCCATTGAGTATGATGCTGGCTGTGGGCCTGTCATAAATGGCTTTTATTATGTTGAGGTATGAACCTTCTACTCCCACTTTACTGAGAGTTTTTATCAAAAATGGGTGTTGAATTTTGTCAAATGCTTTTTCTGCATCAATTGATATGACCATGTGGTTTTTTTCTTTCAATTTGTTTATGTGATGTACCACATTTATTGATTTGCTACTATTGTACCAACATTGCATCCCTGGAATAAGTCCCACTTGGTCATGGTGTATGATCTTTTTAATATACTGCTGGATCCAGTTTGCTAATATGTTGTTGAAGATTTTAGCATCTATGTTCATCAAGATATTGGCCTGTAATTCTCTTTTTTTGTAGTGTCTTTATTTGGTTGTGGAATTAGGATAATGCTGGCCTCGTAAAAAGAGCTTGGAAGTGTTCCGTCCTCTTGGAGTTTTTGTAATAATTTGAGGAGGATGGGTGTTAGTTCTTCTTTGAATGTTTGAATGTTTTCTTTCTTCTACTTTCCTTGTTGTTCTCTTTCTGCTCTTTAAGTAGTAGGGTTAAATAACTTATTGTTAATTTTTCTTGGTTTTTGAAGTATGCCTGAGAGATAGAGAGTTAGAAACATCGATGAGAGAGAAACATCGATCAGCCGCTTCCTGCACACCTCCTACTGGGGTTGTGCCTGCAACCCAGGTACATGCCCTTGACCGGAATCAAACCTGGGACCTTTCAGTCCGCAGGCTGACGCTCTACCCACTGAGCCAAACCGGTTTTGGCCAAAGTGACT
>NW_006299245.1:286805-319422 GCF_000327345.1 Myotis davidii | reverse complement strand
CTGCAGCGGGAAGGCTGGAGAGGGTTAGGGGGCGGGAGGTAGGGGGAGTAAGAGATCAACCAAAGGACTTGTATGCATACATATAAGCATAACCAATGGACATAAGACTCTGGGGGATAGGGGAGGCTAGGGGACTGTCTAGGGCGGGGGGAAAAAATGGACACATATGTAATACCCTTTGTAATAAAAAAAAAAGCCAAAAAAAGAATGATTATTATTACAATCATCATGTCTTACTGTAATAATTTAAAAGCTCAGAACTTAACTTTTCTATATAAGAAAAAGTAACAGAACTAATTTTAAATGAAATATATATGGCTACATATTTTGATGGGATTTAAAGAGCTACTTAACATATCAGGCATTTATGGTTGTGCATTTATTGAGTAGGTCATGGAAAGTGTTATATCCAGAATGCTGATTGCAGATGATAATTACATTAATCACTCTTACTTTTACAAATATAATTCTCTGCTGCACTCATTAAAATAAAATGCCAGATATTTTCTTGTATTATAAAATGCATCCATGAAAGAGATTGTGAGGAAAACACACCCTAAAGAAAAAAGACAAAACCAACTATTTTCAATCACAGAAAATAACCACAATTAATACTTGATGTAGATCCTAGTTTTCTGTACATAATGTTTTGGCTTTGATTGGTTATATAAAAAGCTTTGCTCAATTTATACAAAATACAGTATACTATTTTAGTTTGTCATAGCAACATATGCATTTTCTACACTATATGACAGTATTTTGAATAATAAAAACATCAATTTTTACAGTTGTGTGAGATTACATTAAGGAGATGTTTATCCATTTGGTATTGATAAATATTTATGTTTCCTTCTATCTTTCATTTGTATAAATAAAACTAGAAACATCATGCACTTAGTGATTTTCTATACTATTTTTTTTGGCTTAGAAGAACTTCCTAAAAATAAATGATCAGATGAAAAGGATTACTTTCCAAAATATTTTCATTTAAATTTGTAACAAAAAATAAAATGTGAGACAGCAGTTTTCTCTAACAACATATAGGAAGGCTGTTGCATTTTATTTAGCACTCCCTCCTTCTCTGAAACCACTTGAATTTACTTGGGTGAGAAACTATGCTATTGTCTTAACCACAATACTCCAGGACTTCTCTGTTATACTTCTAGTATTTATCTATACTGATAGAGAAATTGGTCTCAGAAGTGATGTGGTGTCATTAAAAAACTAACCTAAAATACATGGCATTGGTTTAGTGGGTTACAAGACAAGTGATGATGGTATTTGGAAAACTGCTTATGTAGTGAAAATTCATTGGATTAAATTGCCACACATAATTTGGAAGGCAGAATGCCCCTTGTCTATACTCTTAGAAAAGCAAATGGAAATAGAATCTTAGGAATTGCTATAGGCTGAATTTAGTGAACCTTAGACAAAATCAATATGTCAAGAACTGGCCAATTTGTAAACTTCATAAATTTCAAATGTTGCCAGTGGCTGAGGTGGGGGATTTCTACTCCATCTAACCAGAAATTCAGCTGAAAGCAGCTTGCCATCTTCTATACGTGGTTTCCATTTCCCGTGGACCTTGACAAGTTGTTGAGGGAAGATGGAGATTACATTGCACATGTGAGGGGGGTTGTTTGTCTGCTTTTTAAGAGTTAGACCCACTGGTGTGATAGGTCACTTCTACCAAAATTCCACTGGTCAGAACTCAGTCAGATGCTGCCTTCCTTGATTCCATGAAGCTTAAAATAAGACTCTTACTTGGACAGTTGCTTCCCAGCAAAACTCTACTCCAAGGAAGTAAAGTCAACATTTTTGATTGACAGATAGCCAATTCCACCAAAGCTATTAGATTAAGCCTCTAACATTTGGGGATTTATTTACGAAGTAGTGCTTACTTGAAGCAGTATATAATGTATATAGGGATTTTTAATCAGCAGGCCAGTGATGGAGGGGAGTAACTGCAAAGGCAGCTGCTCTGTCCTAGCATTCCGTTACCAGTGTTGGGGGCACAGAACTTTTGTTCTCCAATGTCCATGGAGGCTTGTTTCTGGGCTATAAAGGCTCCTCAGGTACCCAGTTCCTGATGCTCAGTCCTTCTTCACTGACTATGATTGGGACTCTCTCTCTCTCTGGCTGTGCTGTCTGTCTCTCATTGCCACTCAGTAATCTTCTAGCTTGTTCATACTAGGCTTCTATTGCTTCTCTATTTGTGTAGTCCCTTAAAGATGGTGCTCTCCATGGGTTTTCCCTGGATGTCTGTACTCAGATTTCTTCCAAACTGTGTAGTCAGATTTGATGAAGGCAATAAATGAAAGGTCTTAGGTCAGAACATATGAAGACAACCAGCTTTTTTTAAGGTAAGGATTTTCTGTGAACTGCAGAATCCCTTCTCAACGTTGTCAAAGAAATGCCCTTCCACTGGAGAAAACATTAAGCTCCATTAGGTGCTGCTGTTTTGACAAATCTAATAGCAGTAGGGTTTCCGACAGGAGACAGATGCTCCTGTCCTTGAAATACGCAGCTGTTGTGCCAGAATGAACTTCTTCCTTCTTTGCTATCCTTGGTTTCATTAACCTTCGGAACTCCTTTTATTTTTCTATCTTAAACTAATCTTATTTCCTTAAGAGTCTGGCATGCACAATAGAACATGAGCAATATCGGTAACTGCATTGACCAATTAGGCTATCCTTTAATGGAGGCCTAAAGTTTACCCCAACTCTTACATATGTGTGGAGGCAAAACTGAAGGATCTCATCTTAATGTGATACAATGTCCTAATGTACTTTTTTCTTCGTGTACCTTTTTCTTCATGTCTAGATAAATTTTGTTCAGTCTTCATAAAGCATATTGCTATAATCCGTAATGACGGTGCATACTTGAACTCTCCTAAAAGCACATTTAAAAAAATGGAATAGGAGCCCCCATTGTTTTAATCTGTGTTATTGTGTTTTAATACTGTGTTACTATCAAGGCTTAAAATCTGATTACTATTTTACTTTTGAATATGGAATAGATATTGACTATGGATATTATGAATATAGTACAATAGTAGTTTGAAAGTGGGATATCAAAAAAATATAAAGACTTCTGAGGACTCCAACTATTTATTTGCCCTGCTCAATATTCTAGTTCTAATCACTGGGTCAACTGTCTTGTGTACCTATTTGGAATATTACTTCCATCCACCCCCATCTAATTCGAATAGGTGAACACAACTCAGTGACAGTCAACATCAGAGCATATTATAAAATAGAGGTCATGTCATCAAGTCATCAGGCTGGGTCCCTAAGCAGAAACTCCGTGTGCCATGAAGAAATTGCTTTATGAGTGGCTCTCTGTCTCTCTGTGTGTCTCTGTCTTATCTCATCATTTGGCAGCAGTTTGCAAGGTGTTTTGGTCAAGAATGTGAGTGTTTGGGGGAAGGTTCCTGATTTTTCAAAATTTAAAGTCTATATCTCAGTGGGAGTAGGTTAGGAAGTATCTTTATATAGGAAAATAGAGAGAATTGATTATGATTTTTATAACAATAGAAACATTAAAATTGTTGGAGACATTTTTATTATTTTCTTTCATTTCGTTTTTCATTCTGTTTATTACTTCCTTTAATTTTATTAATGCCTTTCCTTTTCATCTTTTTTTTTCTTTCTGGTTTTTGTACTTGCTTTTTCCTACATGCCTTGCTCCGGTATAGCGATAGCTACTACTTTCACTTTCTACTCAGTAAAAACATTCCTTTTGTGACAGGCATGCATGCCTCTGGAATATACTACCATAATCACTGAGAACTCAGCTTTTTTAGCCCAGAAGTTTATTCTCATTCACAAGACTTACCATTTATCAGGAAGTAATCTAAATCCCCCAAGCCTGCCTTTTCTTCTCAGAAAATAATGATGGAAAAATAAGTGCTTTACATAAATCAAGGTTGTTACGAATAAAATAATGTATTAGCAAATAATGCCTAGTGTTAATATTTTTATTATTTTTTATATTATTGGGATGAAGGAAAATGTTACTTTATAGGCAACCAGACCAGTTTTGGGACCAAACTTATATATCATTGGAGTAAGTCATCTGTTCATGTTGTATGATATTTTTAGATGCTGAACAGGGACCAGTGCCCTGAAATATACTTCTCCCTCCTGCTCACTGGTGCCTGAAGGTAATTCCCGGGGGTGCCATTATTTTTACTTAAGGTTTCTTGGTCTCTATTAACATGCAAAAGCCCTGGGAGCCGAGACATATTTATGTCATAACTTTATGCATGATATTTTCAGTACCTCTCTGTGGCCTGGGTTTTATTATTCAGGAATCAAGACCTTGAAGGGACGTGGGCAGGTTTAGCGTAGTGTGAAGTACCATAACTGTTATATTTTAACAAGGCTGTTTGCATCTGAAGTTTAGAATCCTGTTCCTAGTGACTTATAATTTTTATATTCATAATTAGTAATATTATTTAGTGGCCAGAGGGTATAACAATTTAATTGAATGCAAGAAAGAATTATAGTGGGAAGTTGAAGCCTTTTGCCATTTTGTTAAGCTGGAAAGCGAGCACTCGGTTCAGATGCTAAATTGTGACAGGCATTTTTCTAGTGGCATATGGCTCTTTGGAAAGCATCCCTGGCTGGGGAGCTGGCAGTTCTGAAGCCACCTCTGGTGAGTCACGTGGCTAGCTTGCTGATGGGCTGTCAACCTCCCAGCAGACTTTCAGAATCAACAAAATATCTTTGATTCACATTGAATCTCCTGTGTCACTATAAGCAATGGAACCACTTTCTTCTTCTATTAGATGAAGCTAAAATTTTAGGTGTGAGACTTAATGAATATTTTGCTGTTTAACTATCAGAGCCCACCCACCTCACCAGTTTCCATGAAGTATCAGATACCCACATATTCTTCCCTTAGATAGAGGTATCAAGACAGATTTCCCAACTCAGCTGGTGGTAATCAGGCTGAAAATGACTTCCCTCCTGAATCATCTCAAACATGGGCTTAAATAAACCTTTCTACTTCAGCCCAACTCACTTAGAGAGAAGAGCTTTTCACAGCTGTGCAGCTTGCCAGGCCCTGGGGACTCCACTGTACAATATGTTCAGTTTCTCTGTTACAAAGTTCTGAGAGATAGAAAATTCTGAAAGTATAATGTTGGTAACAGTCAAAGTCTTAATGATGTGGGATGTTTCTCAGAGGGTAATTTGTAAGCAGGTCAATAACCCTAACTTTGGAAACAAAATATGTCTGTTCTCATTTGCACCAACTGTTTTATGGCTAAATATTGGGCTAAAGGATTAAAGCAATGAGTAGGGTAAAGGTTGGTAGGGCAACATATAAAAGAGTGTAGTAGATTTGTATAATTACAAATCACAAACATGGGGGGGGTTGTTTTTAAAAGAAAATCCACTTTCTCATATGCATATTTCCTCCTCCCCCACAGAAATTTAAATAGCTTTGTAATCCTAAACTGGGTATAGGTTACTAAATCTGATTTTGTTGGTAAGCTTCAGGCTAAATATTTATGTAAGAAACTAGAGGCCCAGTGCATGAATTTGTACACAGGTGGGGGATGGGGATGATGGGGGCTGGGCCTATCGGGAGGAGGAGAAGGCAGGAGGTTGGCCAGCCTCCCTCGATCAGGCCCTATCAGGGCTGGGCCAGCTGGGGGGAGGGGCCACAAGCAATTGGCTGGAAGGCCCTGCCCCCAATTGGGGTAGGGGGGCTATTGGGGGCAGGGCTGGCCATGAGGAGGGACTGTGGGTGGTGGGCCAACCAGCCCTGCCCCTAAATGGGGTATGGGTGGTCAGCGGCTGGGGGAGGGACCGTGGGAGGTTGGCCGGCCGGCCAGCCCCAACCCTGATTGGTGTGTGTTGGGGGGGGCGATTGGGAGTGAGGCTGGCAGGGGGGAAGGGCTGCAGGAGGTTGGCTGGCCAGCCCCACCCCCTATTGAGGTGGGGGTGATCAGGGGAGGGGCCAGCCAGGGGAAGGGGCTGCCTGGGGTTTGGCCAGCCTGCCCCACTCCCTGATCAGGCTGATTTGCTGGTCACAGTGGGCATCATAGCGACCATCGTTATGGCTGTTTTTTTATATATATAGATGAAGTGGTTCTATTGGCAAGGTTCACTTTGGGGAATCAGAAGGACTGAATATTTTTCAGCTTTGTCACATGTAAATAGAAATTTTGGATGAGTGCTGTAACTTTACTAGACTTCTGTTCATTTCTCAGAAATTGAAATATTAACTCAGTCTTCTTAGAAGGTTAAAATGAGATATCCAAATGCAGTTATTTAGTATGTTAGCAAATCATTTTCCTTGATTATTTAATTATAGATATGACTAGTCCTAAACATAATTATGCCTCTCATATCAGATTTTATCTGGATAGTGTCTGTGCATAAAAGAAACAGAGAACACCAGGATCTGCAATCAGAAAATCTGAGTTCTAGCTTCCAATAGAGTGATTTCTGTCTATGAGCATTTATTCTTCTGAGCTCATTTCCCATCTCAGGTACTAACAGTAGTACCTGTCTTGTGGATTATGTAAGGATTGAATGGCTTTTGAGTTGTATAAGCATATAATATTCACTATATTTTATAATATTTAAATATGCTAATCATAATAATTATATCATCACTTATACTTTTTTTTACCACTTATACTTTTATACAAGACCAGTGCTCTAACCCCTGAGCTATAGGGCCCGCTACACTTATATTTTTAAAGCACCTACTCCTCAACATACCCATAATATTATGCTGAGAGAATAACAGATATAAATCAACAGGAGCAGTTGAAAAAATAGCCTCAAGCCAACCATATAGTATAGTTTATTATCTGGTAATATTTTTAGTTTTCATCATATTTTAAGCCTCTGGGTTTGAAAAATCAGAGTTACTTTACAAGAATGTTCCAAGTACTCTGATCATGTATGTTTTTGAAATCCCATTGTAAACTACAAAGAAACCCCAAACATTTGAAATTGATTATATTCAAAGGGATTCTTTTTATTTGAAGCTCATTGCTTAAGTATTACCCAATTACCAGAGAGACTACAGATTAAAATCTTTAACCCTACAGTGGACAAATCCATAAGGAAATATTTTCTGAATAGTTTCAGATTAACTGGAAATTTTCAATGGCCTACATATTTAACCATCCTCTTCAATTAAATCTCTAGTTATGCCTCCATAAGTTTAAAACTGGGTTTTTTAATGTAAATACTATGTAAATAAATTGAGAATGTGGACAAGAGATTCCTCTCAATGACAATTTTAAGTGTGAGGGAAGGCATTTTTGTTTGTATTTCTCCCACCTCTATCCCTAGCCAGGGAGAAAGGCCCACTGTTTCCTTGCCTTGAGGAATTTTGCAGAGCTGAAAACAGCACTGCTTTAGCAGACAAAGACTCTTCCTGTCCCTGGTAGAAGCCTATACCCAACCTAGGGAGAGGGGTGAGGGGAGCTTTAGGCACATGGAACAGAATTTCCTCATCCTTCGCTCTCACTTGCAGCTGGAAAGGCAGAACCCCAGGCCTTGGCAGAGATGTCAGTGCCAAGTGTCGAGGTGTACTTATTGCTGATGATGGCACATTTTCACTGACACTCTTGTGCTTGTATAATTCCCAGAAAGACACAGAACAAGAAGAAAGGCAAAAGAGAAGAAAAATCCACTACCACTACCAAAGAAAGCAACCTATTTTACATTTAGATGGCTCATCAATACATATGTTACAAAATATAGAATTCCTTTTCTGTTAAAAATTCTGGTTATTTTATATGTGTGAATAGACAGGTAAATAGATGCAAATATATTCATATATTTAAATAATATTTAAATATTTTATTTGAATGTTTATTTAAAACACTCAAATAACATATTTTAGAAGGTGATAATGATTCATTGTTCTAAAATCTGATAAATAAAAGTAAAGAATATAGGACTTTATTCAGAATATCTTGTCTGAGTACGGCTTGGACCTGAAGATTTTATAACATTACTCTATGATGCTATGGCATAGCCAAGGTTGAAAAGCACAATTCTAGATATAGCAAATCAGTTTACAGAATATAACAAAATACAGAGGAGCATGGCAGATGACATCATGAAGATAAAATTAGCAAACCTGGAAAATGAGACACTCTGCTCTTGTTTCTAAAATGTGGCCCATGGACCAGCAGCTTTGACATTAGGTAGGAATTAGGAATGCAGACTCTCAGGCCACATGCAATACCTCCTGACTCAGAATCTGCACTTTAGAGAACATTCTCAGGTGATACATAGGCTCATTAATATTTGAAAAATGCTACTCTACAGGGAACAAGAAACTTTTTTTCAACAGCAAAAAAAGCAGGGAAGACATAAAGGAAGAAAGAGGAAACATTAAGATATATTAAAACGTTTATCAACACATGATATGTGGAAATTATTATGATATAATTCACACAAACTAGCTGTTTAGATAACACATGCTTATTTAAATAGAGATAACTGGGAAAATTTGAACTGGATATTTGATAGTGAGGAGTTATTAATTTTTGAGATGTTATAAGGTCCTATAAAGATAGAGTCCTTTTCTATGACACATGATAAAGTATTTATGAATTTAAGTGATAAAGTTTGGAATTTGCTTCAAAATAGTTTAGAATGCCTGGGAATAAGTACACAGGTATAGATGAAGCAAGATTAGACATGTATTGATAATAACTGATAATGGGTGATTAACTCCATGAGTTCATAACACTATTCTCTTTGATTTTGTATACATTTGAACATTTCTACTATAATAAACAAAGAATATTAAACAATTTGTTTGAGTTCTGCAATAACAACAATCAAATAGTGATAATTAAAATTAGGTGTGTTTCCCTCCAAAATGTGTCCTTGTAACCATCACTTTATCCTTTCTCCAGAATAATCAAGGATTCCCCAGGACTGCTTCCCATTCATTCAGCATACACATGCCAGGCTGTGTGTTATGCTTTAGGTATACAAAATTATACAGGAAATCACAATACAAGGAAAAGAGAATGATAAACATAATAAGTATCATAACAGAAACATAAGCAGAGTCCTAGGACAAGGAAGAAGAAATATCCTGGCCATGGACATACACACGGTTCATAGAAGGAATGGCATTTGAGAAGTTTCTGATTAGGTAACATGTTCTAGACAGTGGGACCAGCATGTACAAAGACAATCAAATGTGAGAAGGGCCAGAATACTCTTGGATGATAGTAACCCAATGTGGAGGAAGGAGAGTGCATGGGAGGAAATGCATGTAGATGAGCATGAAATAAGGGAGAGCCAGGATAGGAAGGGTAATCACACTGCCTTATTCATCACTGTACCCCAGGAATCTGGCACTATGAGTAGTGCATAATGAATGAATGAATGGTTTTATCCTGTGGTTAATTAGGAACCACCAGATATCTGGAATGTTGGTGACATGATTATAGTTTTAGAAAAATAGTAGCGACAATAGTGTGGAGAATGGCCTCGATCTGAATAGCTGATAAGTGGAACCAAAGGTCGCCCTAATAGGTTAAGAGAGTAATGATGGGTGCCTAAACTAGAGAGGCTGCAATTTGGATGATTGAAGATCAGGTTTTAGAGACATTTCTACATGGGAATTGGCAGGGTATGGTGACTGAATGTGACTGTGACCAAAAGGGAATGGTAATTGATGATTCTAATGTTTTAACTTGTAAGACTGGGTGTATAATGTAATTTACTGTGGCACAGGAAAAGAAAAAAAGCTTTTTCTTATAAAGGATTAATAAATTCTACTTGGAATGGGTTAAATCTGAGATGCTTGAAGTCAGCATTGGAACAATAAATCTGGAACTATGTAGGGAAGTCAGAAATTTGTGTAGGAGGCCTTTGCATGTAAGCAAATAAAAAAAGAGATAATAGATAACTTTCATTAAATTTTTCTTTAGAGCCAAACACTCAATATATTTAATTAAGATGACAATTGAAGTCATAGGAGTAGATAAAAAATAAATTATTGAAGGAGATAAAAAATGAGCTACTACAGGATCTTGTATTTAACATTTCTTGTCTCTTACTACAACCTCCAAAATGTCCCCTCTCTCACTTCTTTATGCTTCCAAAATATTAAGGTAGACTCTCCTTTTTTTCCAAGTCTATAACCCACTATAGCCTTACTTGTCTCTTAGTTGCATTTCTTGACCCATCTTTTCAACAATGGGTCTAATAGCTTCTAAGAATTCCTCCATCCAAAATCATTTGTTTTTTTCCATTTTCAAGTGGTGAAATGCTTAGTGTTGCTAGAAAATGTCTCAGTATCATGTGGGTTTATGCCTTCATTTTTAAGCCAGCTATTTTAATAAAGCTCTATTAAAATCCTCTTCTGGGAATATATCCTAAAAATCCTGAAACACCAGTCAGAAAGAATATATGCGCACCTCTATGTTCATTATTTACAATAGCCAAGATCTGAAAACAGCCCAAGTGCCCAGCAGATGAGTAGAAAAAAAGCTGTGGTACATTTACACAATGGAATACTATGTGGCTATAAAAAAAACGCGAAGGAACTCTCCTTGCAACAGCATGAATGGAACTAGAGAGTATTATGCTAACTGAAATAATTTCCCCAACTAGATTGTAACTCATTATGGGCAGGATTATTTTATATTCTCTCAGAACCTAAGTAAGTATTTTGTGTATATGAGTCAAATAATGTTGATAGATGGGAATAATGCCTGTAAACAACTAGAGGCCCAGTGCACGAAATTCGTGCATGGGGGGGGGGGAATTCCCTCAGCCCAGCCTGCACCCTTGCCATTCCGGGACCCCTCGGGGACATCCCTCTCACAATCCTGGACTGCTGGCTTCTAACTGCTCACCTGCCTGCCTGCCTGGTCACCCCTAACAGCACCCCCTGCTGGCCTGGTTTCCCCTCACACACCCCCACCTCCTGCTGGCCTTGTTGCCCCACACAGCCTGCTGTTCAGTTTTCCCTTACTAACTCCCCTGCCAGCCTGATCATAAGCATCTTGTAAGGGCATGAGGGTTAATTTGCATATTACCTCTTCATTATATAGGATGGCAAATTAAAGGCAGCTGAAAATAAGTGTCAAGTACAAATATCATGTGGTAGCTAAAATTAAGTTTTACTAGACTTTTTTTAGATCAAACACTTCTACATGAGGTTCCCAAGGAAAAAATGATCATGGGAAAAGTATGCAGTAAATGGTGTTTATTCCAAGTTGGGGCTGTATCTTCAAATTTCAAAGCAATTCCCTAATGAAACAGACTTGCCCAAGTGAACTTGATAACTAGACAGAGCATTCCTTCGCAAGGCCTAGTGAAAACTTCTAAGAGCCATTCTATGTTGGAGGCAGTATCGGAGTCAAGGGGGAGGAAGACAGATAAACAACAAAATACCTAGACTTATCAGAGAAAAATCAACACCCCCTTTCCTCCTTTTATTTCTCCACTGTCTATTTAGCAAGTGTGCCAGAGAAGAGAGAGCACCCTTGCCGGGGCTGACCCTGAGCGACGATGAACAGGTTACTCAAACACAGGTTTCTGTGAAAGAGAGGCTAAGGGACTGTCTTACTTTATCAATAAAAGCAGTCCTGGACCTGACTGGTTTGGCTCAGTGGATAGAGCGTCGGTCTGTGGACTGAAGGGTCCCAGGTTCGATTCCAGTCAAGGGCATGTACCTTGGTTGCAGGCACATCCCCAGCAGGGGGTGTGCAGGAGGCAGCTGATTGATGTTTCTTTCTCATCGATGTTTCTGACTCTCTATCCCTTTCTCTCCCTCTCTGTGAAAATTAATCCACTCATCTGCTGATGGGCACTTAGGTTGTTTCCAAATCTTAGCTATTGCAAATTGTGCTGCTATGAACATGGGGGTGCATATATCCTTTTTGATTGGTGTTTCTGGTTTCCTGGGATATAGTCCTTGAAGTGGGATTACTGGGTCAAATGGCTTTCTACTGTAACACAGCTTAAACTCAAATTAACTCATATGTCTCCTTTTCCCCCAATTGACCACTCCCCGCCCCCCCCCCACCGGCCAGCCATCCCCACTCTGGGCAAACCCCCACAGCACCAGTGTCTGTGTCCATTGGTTATGCTATTATGCATGCATACAAGTCCTTTGGTTGCTCTCTAGCCCCCCCCTTCCTTCGCTGGATCTATCCCTGTTCATCAGATTATGTTGATCATTATATCCCACATATGAGTGAGATCATGTGATATTTATCTTTCTCTGACTGGCTTATTTCACTTAGCATAATGCTCTCCAGTTCCATCCATGCTGTTGCAAATGGTAAAAGTTCCTTCATTTTTTATAGCGGCGTAATATTCCATTGTGTAGATGTACCACAATTTTTTAATCCACTCATCTGCTGATGGGCACTTAGGTTGTTTCCAAATCTTAGCTATTGCAAATTGTGCTGCTATGAACATGGGGGTGCATATATCCTTTTTGATTGGTGTTTCTGGTTTCCTGGGATATAGTCCTTGAAGTGGGATTACTGGGTCAAATGGCTTTCTACTGTAACACAGCTTAAACTCAAATTAACTTCTAGGTACAATCAGCAGGGTAGGTATCCTTGAGAAAGTATATGCTTCTACAAGGTTGGGTCTTTAAAGACTAAACATAGAGATTCTAGCAACCCTTGGCTCCTGGGATCAGACTTGTTTGGAAAAGTCAAATAGGGGCTGCCGCCTTCAGCACGGTCCCCTCAGAGGCCCCTGTCCTTTCAGAGAATCCTCCTTACAGACCTTCCAACCAAGCCCTGTGCTTCCCCGCACACCCTTACAAGCACAGGACTTTCCATCTCTTTGCTCACAAAGCTTAACCAGTTAGCATGACTGCTAATAAAATGTCAAGATCTTGGTCCATAGTAGTGACTGCTTTTCTTGAGGTTGTGTGAAAAGGATGGAATAAGAAGGACTGCTCCTCTCAACTTGCCTTAACTAACTTTGATTCTCTACTTCCCCATTACTTTTGGGGGGAACTACTGCAAACCAGCTTTAATCCTTGAAGTTTTGGATTTTCTAGAGCAAGACTCTGAATGGACAATTTAGGGAGGCATTGGTGATGAGAGAATCTGAAATTTTGGGGGGAAAAAGTCAATATAGTCTTTCAAGACATTTGTTAAATATTCAACAGCTGTATCAAAGGATATGGATTAATTATTTCAACCTTAACTCGTCTTTGTTTTTAATCCTGCTTCCCATAGTGGTGAAATACAGTGCCTCCAACTACTGAAATATTTTGTTTGTTTTTGACCTGCCCCACCTCAATTTTCAAATAGAAATTGTCCCCACAAAGGAATTTTATAGAATTGCAGAAAGTTTACTGTGGAAACTTTCTCCTATTGTTATTTTTTCTCCATTAGAAATTTAGAGCATTTGTTAATAAAATCTGTAATATAATATTAAAAGAGCAAAAATATTTTACACATTCTAATATTTAACTAGTTTGATCTCTATTAGCTTTACGTTTGCTCAGAAGTCAAGCAGCTTTGAGATGTATTACATTTTCAATGACAAAAATTAGATCGTTTTTCTTTTAGCAAAAAGCAGCTACCCAAGAACTCTTATATTCTCTCCAACATAGTTAACCTTTAAAACTTCATTTCTTGGAAATTAAAATGAATAGGTCTGCTGTGTAAATTAAAAAAGCAACAACAACAACCATTTGGGGAAGAGTGGGAGGCAAGTGAAACATCAGGACTGTGAGAAGCCTCAGTGCAGTGGGCTCCAAATCCCATAAGGGAGCCCATACCACTTTGCTCCTCACTCCCTCCATCCAGATGGCTTCCTTATTACACATGGGAAAAGCATTTATCCTTTGTGCTTGACTAAAAGTAGAATTCGTTATAGAACATTACCTTCTCCAGGTAAAGTGTGAGGAGATAGTTCCTTGGCTCCTGAGTAACATCGCTTGCAAAGTAGAGGCCCATTAAACACTGAGTAAACTGGATATTCCTTGGAGGACCATCTGTGATGGGAAGTTGAAACTACTAGCACAGAGCATGTTCATGGGAATCTCTCAGACATCTCCTAGCCACAGTTCTTATAAGAACAGTTTTCGATATGTAAAGACACATACAACTATGGAAGAAAAATCCAATTAAAATAATGGGCAGAGGATCTGAATAGGTATTTCTCCAAAGAAAACATATAGATGGCCAACAAGTACCTGAAAAGATGCTCAACAGCACTAATCATCAGGGAAAGGCAAATCTAAATGAGAATGAGATATGAGTGCACTTCTTATAAAAAAGACAGAAAATAAGTCATGGTGAGGATGTGCGGAAAAGGGACTCCTCTTGCACTGCTGTGGGAATGTAAATTGGTGCACTATGGAAAACAGCATAGAGTTTGGTCAAAAATCGAGCTACCTTGTGATCCAGCAAATCCATTTATGGGTATTTATTCAAAGAAAATAAAAGCCAACAATTCAAAAAGTTATATCCACTATGCTGTTCACCTGAAAATAATACAAGGTAATATTGAATGTAAACTAATTGAAAAAAAAATTAAATTAAATTGTAAAAAAAAGAAAATTTAGTTGTAATAAATTTCTTTATAAAAAAAGGTATATGCGTCCATGTGTTTATTGCAGCACTGTTTATATAAGATATGGAAGCAACTAGGTGTCCAGATGAAGATGTGGTGTATATGTTCAGTGGAATTTTATTTTGCCATAAAAAAAGAATTAAAATCCTGCCATTCCTTACACCATGGTTGGACCTTGAGGGCATTATGCTAAGTGAAATAAGTCAGACAGAAGAAGACAAATACTACATGATCTCACATGTGGAATCTAAAACACAAGCAAGCAATCTGAGCTCAGGGACACAGAGAACAGATTGGTGGTTGCCAGCAGCACAGGGATAGGTGTTGCATAAAATGGATGAAGAGGATCAAAGGTACAAACTTTTAGTTATGAAATAAATTAAGTCAGAGATGTAATAGTGACTACAGTTCATAGTACTGTATTTCATATTTGAAAGTTGCTAACAGAATACATCTTAAAAGTTTTAATCAAAGAAAAAATGTATAACTATGTATAGTTATGGACATTAACTAGACTTAACTGTGGTGATCATTTCTCAATATATACAGACATTGAATTGTGTTGTATACCTGAAACTCATATAATGTTACATGTCAATTATATTTTAATTGAAATTAACGGTTCTGCATCAGGCATCTATCTCTTCGTTTAACAATGAAAATAAATAGATTTTTTTTGCTTTTCTTACTTGCTCATTTGTTGCTTTCAGTTTTATATCCCACACATGAGTGAAATCCTATGTTTCTTTACTGTTTCTGGCTTATTTTGCTTAGTATGATAGTCTCAAGATCTATCCATGTTGTCGCAAACAAAAATAACAGACAACATTATGATAGCTATTAGAGGGAAGGTGTGTAGTAAAAGTTTCAAAATACGGTGATGGAAGATTTGACTTTGTTAGGTGGGCACACAATGCAATATTCAGATGATGTATGAAAGCATTGTATGCTTGAAACCTATATAATTTGATTAACCAATGACACCTCAATAATTTTAAGTAAAAAATAATACATTTTTAAAATGTGAAAAAAAATAAGCATATGGTTAGAGGTTTGACTAAATCATTAATGAGGATTATTTTGCCTTAGTTCTCAAACATTTTCAAATGTGAGCTCACCACAGAAATCTTTAGTTCATGTTTCTACAATTTCTCTCAAAATATAGGCAATTATCTAATTTACTGAATCACCATTGACTTGCATGTGTGAAAGAAAAAGACCTATAATTAAACAGTATTATATAGTTTGACAGTTGAAAGACAAATACCCTGAAGGGCTGGCCTCATTATCATATATAAATTGCAGTCTTCCAGGTTATTCCCTGCCTTTTGTTTCAGGAATAAAGGTGTTTATGAAGCATAGCACCAGGAAGTCACAGAGTGAGAGAGTTTTGTTTCACATCTGTCTGTCAGCCAACAGCACTACTGTGGGGAGACTGGCGGAGTCTTTTGGCATTTAAACAGGAGTCCTTGTGTTTGTCAAAAGTAGGTTTCAGTCTAAGACAATTTTCCATGCTACTGGGGATGTACATACTGCACAATTCAGGAGAAAATTATCTTTTCCTACCATTACTTTTTGTTTATTTGCTTATTTTAAAATATATTTTTCTACAGAGAGGAAGGGAGATGGATAAAGAGTTAGAAACATCAATGAGAGAGAAATGTGGATCAGCTGCCTCCTGAACGCCCCCTACCCAGGATCAAGCCTGCAACCAAGGTACATGCCTTAGACCTGAATGGAACCCAGAACCCTTCAGTCTGTGGGCTAATGCTCTATCCACTGAGCCAAACTGGTTAGGAACTACCACTATCCTTTTATATATTTTTTAGAAAATATGATACAAATTCTGAATTGTATAGTCTTTGTTGTAGAATTGAGTTTTCCATTGTATTTTGTCTTTTTTAAACACTCTAATATTACAGTTTTTCAGTGTATTTTTAAAAGAATACAGTCTTCTCTAGCAAAGAAGAAAAATAGACTAGAGTGTCTAATTAACTAGGAAAGATCCAGGCATTTAATTTTCAGGGCTGGCACAAAAATGTGCATAAAATATATTTCTGTTTGAGTTACCTTAAAAGTAATACATTTGGCTGTTTTTGGTTGAATTTTATTTTTAAAAGACATATTTGAGAGTTCATGGAATTCAACTACTGAAATCAGCCATCTCATTGTCTCCGATTAAAATGATCAACATATTCCCAGGAGCAGCTTTTAAATGGAGATTAATTTATAAATGATAAAATATTCAGCAGTTTATCCAGACCAAATGTACAGATGGAAAAATGGTGAAAATGATACTTATTGAATAATCAGAATTATTTCAGATTAAATCTGCTGCCATTTAATTTCATGTACACAGAAATAGAATTTATCAAGTATTACCTGTAAATTATTTGGTAAAATTTGTATATAATTACAACCATTTTACAAGAGTCAAAAAATTTAAATTCAATTTATTGGGGTGACATTGTTTAATAAAATTATACAGGAAGAGATAAATTTTAGGAACATCATTGTTAACTTTTACTCATACGAATACACAGAATTAGTGTGTAGTTGGGAAGTAGGTTATGGATAATCATGGGAGAGTCCCATGCTCATGCAGCAAACACATAGGGTAGGAAATCATTTATCCATTTTCCCTTCTAAAATGATTGTCTTTGGCTCCAGTTCAAGATAATGACATAAAAAGATCCTGAACTGGCCTCCTCCCAAGGAAACACTGAATCTACAGCTACATATGGAACAATTTCCTCGGTGGGGGAGGTGGAGAGGGGTCCCAAAAAACTAGCAAAGCAACTCCTTTGTATTGGGCAAATAAGTATAAAACCATATCCAAGCAGCTAGAAAAGACTGAAACTCAACCATGGCATAAACTGCCCCTCCACCCCAGGGTGGCGACCTACAATCGAGAGAAAAGTCAATACCCAGAGCATGTCCCTGAGAAGCTAAGGGTTCATATCCCACCCACATTAAGTGCCCCAACTTTTAAGAACTGCCTCTGACAGATGATTCCCAAAGCATCTAGCTTATAAAACAACAGGATCACGACCGTGTGACCCACGGGGCTGTGGAGCACTGGGAAAAGGCTCTTAAAAGACTCAATTGCAGACTCACTCCCCCCAGGACCCAGAGCAGAAGCAACCATTTGAAAAGAACCCAGATTTTATGTGAAAGAGGTTCATTTGCTATGTATGGTGATGGATGATAACTAGACTTACTGTGATGATCATTTCACAATATATTCAGACATTGAATCACTATGATATATACCTACAACTAATATAATATGTTAATTATACCTCAATTAAAGAAAAACAAATATTACTCTTAGGAGCAACAGGGTAAATCAGTGGTTCTCAACCTTGGCTGCACATTAGAATCACCTGGGAATCTTTTTAAAATCCTGATTTCTGGGCCTCATCCTCCAAAATTCTGTTTCTTTGTTACTAATGATGTGGCCCCACCCCATAACAAAGAAACAGAATTTCCTGAGAATGAGGCGCAGAAATCAGGATTTTAAAAAGATTCCCAGGTGATTCTAATGTGCAGCCAAGGTTGAGAACCACTGGGGTAAATGGTCGAGTCATTGGCTGAGACAGAAACAACCTGGGAAGAAACAGGCAGGAGGGTGAAATTAAGATTTCTTTTTCAAGATGCCCACGAGGCATCCAAGTGTCAGTCGGTTAAATGAGCTAAAACTTTAAGAAGTCCAGAGACAGAATTATATGTTCGAACCCATCATCTTATTGGTAGCATTTTAGCGTCACGGAATTGAATGGTATTACCCAGGGCGTGAGCATGATGAAGTGTGGGCAGACGGCTCTTTTAAGGAGTTTTGCTTTAAGAGAAGCTCTCCGAAGAGTAGCTGCCTAACCACACATTGAACACCTGTGATGAGTGATGACCTGGATCTACTGAAATAGGCCTCAGGTGATGAGAAAAGTCATTTCTGAAAATGTGGGTAAAAGGCTTTCTTTTCCTCTTAAGAAATAAAATATCAAAAACCAGCATTCCCAATTCTAGTTTTTCATCCAATCATGTCACACAATTTTCTAAAAATATTAATAGTTTCTTATTCAAAATGTTCTCTGACTAGAAGATTCTAATATGCCTCTCTCAATCTATTACTTAAATATCCACACGTACAATTTTTAAAAATCCACCACGATTTTGAAAACCAAGTCTGTCAGAAAACACAACAGGGCGTGAGAGGAAAGAACATTAATCATTAAGTAGCTAGAACGAAAGAAAACTCGGCAGCATAGGCTTGATTTTACTTCAAGCGTTAAAATTAAATACAAAACGCAGACAACACTTGAGAATCCCCTGAGCAGAAAAAAAAAAATTTAAGCCATGAAAGCAAAACAAAATCTAGTTTATTTTATGAACATAACCAAATTTAACTTAGGTTATTTCTTGTAAATGCCTCTGACAATCATAAAAGAAACTGAAGTCATCTTCCTAAGGATGGTGTGAGATAATCACTTTGAACCAATCCCCTACTCTCCGGAGATCCCTATTACAAACCAACTATTTTCAAGATTAAACAGCCTTCCTCTTTTTCACTTCATAACCCATTTTGTACTTCATGGCCTCGAGCTTCATGTCAGTTTTATTTTCCTAGACTCTCAGTTCACAAACTGTTCTTATATGTGCAATAAACCCAAACTAAATACTGTTTATTAGTTTGGTGGCTTAAATTTTGTTATTTCTGGATTTTTAAAATAAGAGTCAGATAACATGATAGAAAACCAACAAATAGTCTTTCTAACTTCTGGATAAAGATAACAACACACACAGGTGTTTACTTTTGTTCTCTTCTGAATTCTTACTGAGACCACAGGATGGGTTTAATTTAAGACTTAAGGCCAAAAGGAAGAAAAGAATAAAACAGCAGCACAATTTTAAAAACTAAACTGTAAGGGGAAAAAAAAAAGCCAATTTACCAGGTTAAGGTGCTGGATCCCAAAGCAATTGCAGGGCAAACTCAGAAGCAGCCTAATTTATAGCACAGACATTGACACCTGATAATCATAATTAAGTATTGGTGGTACCTGGTAGCTCTGAGGTAGAGGTGGGGCTACAAAGGTTGTTCAAGAAGCCCTGGCCAGTAGTGCTCAGTGGTCAGAGAGCTGGCCTGCACACTAAAGGGTTGAGGGTTTGATTCCTGGTCAAGGGCATATACCTGGGTTGTAGGTTTCAACTCCGGTTGGGACACATGCAGGAGGCAACTAATCGATGTGTCTCTCTCACACTGATGTTCCTCTCCCCCCCCCTCTCTTTTTTCCTCCCTTCCAAGCTCCCTAAAAATCAATGGAAAAATATATCCTTGGGTGAGGATTAACAACAACAAAAACAAATTGCTCAAGAAGCTGTTAGTGCCTAAATCCCACCCGCTACTTCACGCAGCTTGAGGCCTTTCTCTCTCCAATCCTGGCAGAAAGGAGGCAACAGATATAAAGAACTATCAGAATTCAACAATGTAAAAACCTCAATTTTAAAATGGTCAAAGGATTTGAAGAGACATTTCCTCAAAGATATACAAATGACCAGTAAGCACATGAAAAGGTGCTCAACATCATTAGTCATTAGGGCAATGCTAATCAAAACCACAATGAGATGCCCTCTGGGATGGCTATAATAAAAAGAAAGAACTTTTGGTAAGAAAGTGGAGAAACTGAAACCCTCAAACATTGCTGATATGAATGTAAAATGGTTATTCCACTCCTATGTATGTAGCCAAGAGATATAAATGCACAGAAAAACTTGCATGTGAATGTTCATAGCAGCATTATTCATAACTTTAGTTAAAAATAAGTTTATTTAGCCCTGGCCAGTGTGTCTCAGTTGATTGAGTGTAGTCCTGTGCACCAAAAGGTTTGCCCAGGTTCAATCCCCAGATGGGATGTATACCGAAGGCAGCATAGATGTTTCTCTCTCATCAATGTTTCTATCTCTTTTCCCTCTCCCTCCTCTCTCTCTAAAAACAATAAAGACATATTTTAAAACACCAAGTTTATTTAAAAGATTGCATAATATGCTGTACTATAATTTTCATAATAATTTTCCAGTTGTTGGTTAGGTGGTTTCTAGGTTTTTACAATTATTGGCAATGAAAAAAACCTTTGTTTGATTTTCTGATTATTTCTTTAGACTGGATTGCAGAAATAATAAATTGAAGGGGTTTTAAAAATAAATATTGCAAAGTCATTTTTTTCAGAGTTTTTCCAATACACATTTTTACCAACTGTGTAACAAATTTACCTTTTACTTCAACCTTGTAAGCATTATGCATTCTCATATACATATGTTTTTCTTAAATGCTGAGGAATATCCTATATAATAAAGAGCTAACATGCTAATGGTTGTGATACCCTCACACCGTAACAACTGTTCAGGAGACTGCATGCATGGCGGGGTGGAGCCACTGCATTGCTCCAGAGACAGGGTGGAAGCGGGGAGGCCCCGAAGGAGGCAGGACCATCCTGTGGCGGGGAGGGCAGGGGGAGAGCCTGTAACCCCCCCCTCCCCAGTCCTTCGCCACCCACCACTCACACTCAGCATGTCCACCACCCAACTGCCAGGGGAAGGAGCGCAGCACATGTGCTGCCAGGAAGCGGTGCTCGAAACTCTACAGCAGGTGGGAGGCTTCCATGCTCTCCTCTGGTGCCATGATGGGGTGGAGCCTGGAGACGGGGTGGAAGCAGGGAGGCTCCTGAAGGAGGCGGGACCAAGGGCGGGGCTTGAAGAGACCAGTGAAGGCTGGAGGGGTTGGGGGTGGATCCAGGTGCACTGGAGCTCTGGGTGGAAAGGTTAGGGTGTCAAGGCGGGGCGATGGGCAGGTGGGCGGGGCTGCGCAATTTTGTTGTTTTCAAGATGCTTTCAGTCTAGAGGGAGAGATAAGTAAAGGTTTTGTATACAAAACAATGTACAGAGGATTTTTTCATGGATGTTTCTACATTTGAATGTCAATATCTTCTATTATCTCTTATTCCTTTGAGTGGTAGATGATAATATATTTCATTATTTACCTTTCATTTGTGTGATGTATACTATGATTACTTTTTAAATTGTGTACTTCCTCTTTTATAAATTGTTTAATATATACTTTTCACACTTACAAAAGAAGACTTTAGAATTTTTCTCCTAGATATGTATCTGGTGATTTAAAGTTTTTAAGAAATCTTTTCTTTCTCAAGATATTTACATAGATTAGTATATAACTTTGCTAATTGTATCATTATTCTTTTCAAAATCATCTCTATATATGTTGATATAATCCAAGTCTTCTTTACATATTTTCTGCTCATAAATCTTTATTCTTAGATTTTCCAGTTTTGCATTTTAAGTTTAAAGAATATTTTTCTCAATTGTACTGATTTTTAGTATACTAACTCAGTATTTACTCCTGTTTAGGACTTTTCCTGTTCATGAGGTTCATTTTTAAAAAAATACATTTTAGCTTCTTTAGTTGAGTACCTTTTCTATTGTATTAATTATGTCTTTGATTATTGGAACTTTCTTTTATTTTTTAAATTCATGACATTTTCAAGTTCAGAGACAAACACAGAGAATAATATGACAGCCTATTACATGTAATTATCATTCAATTTTATCAATTTAAAATTTTTTGCAGTAATTACTGTAGATAATTAAGTAAAAAAAAAAAGACTCAGTTTGCAAGGGCTGCCTCACAAGACACAACAAACTGAGTGACAACAGGAATTTGTCATCTCACAGTTCTGAGGGCTAGAAGTCTGAAATTATGGTGTCAGTAGAACCACAGCCCCTCTGAAGGTGCTTGGGGAGGATCTGTTCCCCGCCTCCTACCCTCTGGTAGTTCCTTGGCTTGTGGCAGCATAACTCCCATCTTTACATGGCATTCTCCCTGTGTGCATGCCTCTGTGTCCACATTTCCTCTTTGTCTAAGGACATTAGTTATATTGGATAAAGGACCACCCTATTCCGTACAACCTCATTTTAACTTAATTAGATTTGCAGCGATCCTATTTCCAAATAAGGTCATATTCTGGGGTACTATGGGGTCAGGACTTCAACAGATAAGTTTGGAGAGAACAAAGTGTGACCCATAACAATGACAAATATCCCCCAAACCTGTTAATCCTTCTTGAATGATGTTTCCCTTCCACATGAGTTTTTAAATTTTTTTCCAGTATTTACATTATTTCACATATGAATGAATCCATAAATAAGATACATTTGTTTGGCATATTCTCAATTTTATATAAATATCCTATATAATAAAAGGCTAATATGCAAATTGTCCCCTCAACCAGGAGTTCAACTGAGAGTTCAACCAGGGGGCAAGGCTGGCCTGGCTACCACCCATAGCCCCTCCCCTCAGCCGGCCTGGCCTAATTGGCCCCAACTGGGGCGGGCCAACTGGACCCCACCTGTGCATGAATTCATGCATCGGGCCTCTAATTACATTATACTTATCATGCAATCTGTCTTTTGTTCAATATTTTGTTTTAATAAAATGTATTTATATGTTTATAATTTGTGTTCTATATTCATTCTAGATATTATTGTCTTATTCGTTTTTTACATTTCAAATGTCTTCTCACTTTTATGACTTTCCGTAACTCTTCATTTCTGGTTGCTTTTTGTTGTTGATTTGGTGCCGGGGTCCAACCCCAGCAGGTCCAGGGGTCCCCAAAGGTGTGGACGGAGCGGCGAAGAATGAATGACACGGAGACAGCGTTCAGTTGATCAGCAGCCTTGCCAGGATCTCTAGCCACAATCTCCAGCCAAGTTCTGTGTCCGTGTTCTCTTGCTAGGTTCTCCAGCCACATGCTCCAGGTTCTCCAGCCAGGTTCTGTAGCCATGTTCCTCGCTAGGTTCTCCAGCCAGGTTCGGTCGCCAGGTTCTGTAGCCGGGTTCTTCAGCCAGGTTCTGTCTAGGTTCTCCAGCCAGGTTCTGTAGCTATGTTCCCTCACTAGGTTCTCCATCCACCTGGCACTTAGTTAAGGGGTTTTATTCCCTCCCTAACTTCAGGGGAAAATCCCTACCTGGGGAAACAACATTTCTCAGAGAGGTGACCTTGGTTAAAACACAGTGCCAAGAAGGTGAGCAAACATATTAAGGACAGTATGCCATATATGCCAGGTCCCTTGAAACAGCAAGGATGGACCGGCTCCTGGCAATTTGGTACAAAAATCTTTCATTTTCATGAAGTAACATATACAGCTTTAAAACTTAGGTGTACTCTTGGGGCTTTTTTTTTTTTCAAGAAAAACTTATATTGAAATAATAAATTTTTTCTTTTTTTCTAAAATGTTAAAGCTTTTTAAAGTTTTTAATCCAATTAGAAACTGTGTGTGAACAAGATCTGAATCTATTTTAATATTTTCCCATTTGAATAACTAATTATCTTGGTGCTGTGTTTGATTGACCTATTCTTTCCACACTCAAATGTGTTTTATTCATGCCTCAATTTTTCATATGTAGTATTTGAAAGACTGTCCCTTCACTATGTTTATCTAAACCACATTATCTTAATTGCCATGACATTATGATAGTATAAGTTACTATTTTGTAGTAAATAGCAAATATTTTGTCATCTTTCAAAGTAATCTTAGCTATTTTTTGTACATGTCTATTTTTTTATGTCACCTTGTCCTGTTCCATGAAAGCCCTTCTTTGAATTTTGATTAGAATCACTATGAATTTATAGGTTGAGGACAATTTGACATATTCAAGGTACAGAGTCTTCCTATCCAAAAACACTTTATTTATAATCACCACTTGGAGTGTTCTTTTATGTTTCTCGGTGTTTTAAAACTTTTTCCATTATGATTGTGCATATAAAATTGATTTCTGCACCACTTATTCTGTGAACAGTATATTTTCAATTTGCCAACTTGATATTTGTTAGCATATAGATAAAAGCATTAATTTTTATATTCTGTTACAATTTTTTCCATCTAAAAATAATCTTGCAGAACTTTAATATACTTTTAATATTTATATAAATTCTCCTGGGTTTTGTATCAACACAAATAAAATGCAACTGAATTTTCATTTTAATCAAATAAATTAGTTTAATGCTACAATATTTTTGTGCCACAATGATTGTCCTTTACTCCTTTAAACTAATGTTTCATTTTTACTTCTGATGAGGTATCTGTTTACCGACTAATATTTTTATTTGTTGGCGATTTGAACTTACTCTGTTAGCTTTCTAAGATTTGTCTGTATCACTGATGTTCTCAGGTTTCAGTGCAACATAATTAGATGTGGCTTTTTCTTATCTTCACTGCTCCTGCTTGGGACTTACATACAGTAAAACTTTATTCAGGATTTCTTATTAGGTATTAGAGCTTTTCAAGCTATTTTGCAAATTAAGTTTTCTGTCCCTTTATCCTGGGTGTCTGGTACTATACTCTTCACTAATTCTCTAGTATTAAGTCTGATGTAATATTTACTTCAGTAAATATAATTTTCATGTTCAATATATCTTACTGCTTCTCCATACACACTTCTTCTTGTTTCATTTCTATGTACTTTTACTTTGAAATTTCTTATTCATTTTAATGACTCCCATGGCTTCATGTGTGTCTTTGTGTCTTTCAGGATATTGAATGCACATATTTAAAGCTTATATTGACTAGTCCATAAGATTAATCTCACCTGCAGTAGGTTATAGAGGGTAGTGGGAGTAGTCTGCCCTGAAGTGCAGGCAATAAGGGGATATATTGACTCTAGAACATTTAAAATCATTTTTTTCAAAACAAACTTAAATTTAATATTCTTATTACCATAGAACAGTGTTTCTAAACAACATCAGTGATAATGACCAAGAGGTCCTTATTGATGCCCTCAGCTTGACTAAACTTTAAACAGGTTTCCTTCTGACAATAGGCCCTGAATCATCTTCTTTTGGAGTTTCTCCCCTTTGAGTTATAAATCTTCTCTTAGCCTCTTGCTATTTTTGCATTCCAGAAATGTTTTTTCTCAAGTACTTGGGAGTCATGACTTTGAAATGAATCATAAAGAAAAATAGGGCCTGTATCTCCCAGTTTCCGTAGGAGGGAAGGAGCCTAAGTTTGATAAGTGCCAATTTTCAAACTCAGATGGCATAATCACTTTGGTCAAGCTCCCTTCAAACCAATACCTTCCAGTATTTTTCCATTAGCCTATCTAGCACTAAAATCCTCTTCTGAAAACCTTTTGTTTCTGCCAAGTTTGGTTCTATTTCTCTCTCCTATTGCAATTCTCTTGAATAAAGTCTTTCTTGCCTGTTTAACTCTATGGTATAATCATTTCTTAAAAGTTAAAAATGCTCTGCTCTCACCATCACTTGGAGTACTCTGCTGTTCTTATTAAATGAAATTATATTCTAGTTCTTGGTTGTATTTGTCTTTTTTAACATAAAGTATTCTTTTACCATTAGTGTTTAGGACTTTTATTTTTGAATTAGCTATATCATAAGTGTGCTAATTTTCTACTGTATATCCTCTATCTTTTCTTCCTTACTGTTTGAGTGTGGCTATATTTTCAATTTAAAAAAAACTGCCTTCCAGATAGCAGTGGCCAGGTAGCTAAATTACGGACAATGAGCTTTCTGGATAATGAGAGTAGAAGTAGGGAGGGTTTACTCCCCAATCTGTCTTTCTTGACAAAAATAATAAACCCTACCTTTTAAGCCTACTATATTTAGATTTTCTGTTACATTCAGCTGAACTCAACTGATAAACTAACTGATACAGCTTCCACAGCACATACAATCTGCCGCAAGGAGTTATTCTTTATTTGATAAAGAATTGCTTTTTGAAGAAGCTATTCTGCTATGTTGCAAATGGTGACATGAGTGTAGGCCACTGACTGTGTCTCACAATGATGCATCTCCCTATTAGTTAGTCGATATTCTTTGCTGGAATTTACTACAAAGAATTGATTTCTTTTAAGGTACTTTTCAGATACCTGATACTAACTTAGACCAGCATTCACCAACGTTTTTTAGAACAAAATTAAACATACAAAGTAGCAGTAAGTCTGCACAGTAAAGAGAAGGAGACAAGATAGTAGCTGAGTGGCATCCGGAGTGAGAGAAGAGGAATAGCAGACTGACCGGAGAGTGGTCCTGTGCACGTAATGGAGTCTATTAGCTTGTAATAAGATCAGCTCATTATCTTGCATTACAAGGTATTTTAAAATGCTATTTTCTCTTTGGATAGACAGTAGAGCTTTCACTCTATTCCCTCCAGCAGACACAGATGTGCAGGTGCATTACTCTGCATGCTCAAATTTCTAACCATAAGGGAGAACACTGAGAATAATTCACATTGACTGATCATCAGGCTTACTTGTTTTTCCCTCATAGAATGTAAATTTTCTCTCTTCCAGGCTTTAGTTTCCATATTTCATTATTAACTAGCATTCTTCTGATGTCTAATATATATTATCTACCCGCAAGTGAAGGAATACTCTTTTAAATATTAACCTTTACTACTAATTAATAGTAATACAAATTAAGTGCCAGTTACATGTTTAGCATTCCAGATAAATATTACATTTGTGGGAAAAATAATTACTGCTGACTGAAACTCAATTATTTCATTCTTATCAATGTAACTATTTGGAGACACTTGCCTGCCTCCCCTGAAAAATTTGGTTTCTAATAGGGGGAAAAAAAGCAATTTGAAATAATGCATACCATTACTTCCAATTCATATTTCTGCAAGTGAGTATTTTGGTGAAAAACTTGATTTAAAATATATAAACTAGGAATTTGGAATGAAAATAGTGGAAATAGTATATCCTAACAATGATGACATATATTATTTTTAAAGTATATGCCTCAAAAAATTATATCCTATACAATGATCAATGTGTCCTATAACAAAATATTTGATAGGAGAGTGTACCATGGAAACGATTTATGAATCAGGATTTGGATTTACTAAGTTATAGGGTAGGACGTTGCTTCCTGATGTCACTTGAGGACATCTTTGTACCCAAAGACTCTCTCAAATGCCCATATGATATCTTGTTAATGGAAATGTCACTGCTGAAGTATTCATGTAGCTCACAAATCAATAGGAAGCCTGGAGAAACACTCTGCATCAGAAACAAAAGGAGTTAAGGCTCAACCAAGATTTAGCCACAGAAATGTGTGCTTAGGATACGTCTAAGATCGCATCATGCTCTCATTTCTCCATTCCCTTAAGATTATATTGTAAATTCACTTTATATATTTCCTAGCCTCTTGACTTTGGGTTTGGCCATGTGGCTTGCTGTGGCCAGTGGGATGTTAGTGGACATGATATAGCAAAGGCTTGGAATGTGCCTCGAATGTAATGCACCAGGTATCCCACTATCCCAGAAAAATGTGAGCCATATGGAGAAGACCTACACATGAGGCATGGCCTGGAGCCAAGGCCAGCTGAGCCTATATTTCCTAGCCTCTTGACTTTGGGTTTGGCCATGTGGCTTGCTGTGGCCAGTGGGATGTTAGTGGACATGATATAGCAAAGGCTTGGAATGTGCCTCGAATGTAATGCACCAGGTATCCCACTATCCCAGAAAAATGTGAGCCATATGGAGAAGACCTACACATGAGGCATGGCCTGGAGCCAAGGCCAGCTGAGCCCCAGTTAACATGTAACGCATGAGTGAGAACAAATGCTTTTGCTATGTGCCACTGAGAGTTTTGTTTGTTGTGCAGTAAAGGCTGAGTGGCACAGAAAACAAGGTCCCAAATACTACTGGACACTGGCAGCCACAGTCGTTGCTAAAATAATTGCAATAAATATCGTTGTACTTTCCTGAGTTTCTTCTCGTGTCAAATTCCCACATAACAATAGGTAATTAGACATCAGGTGTCAAAAGGTAATATAGCTCCTTCTGCTTTCATATTGTGGGTGAAGTTCTGTTTTCCAAATATTTAAGGGTTATTACAAAAGAAGAAGAGCATTTCACCACTGGCTGTCCAAAACAACAAATATCTACCACAATACTCAAGTGAAAGCCGTAGACATAGAAAATAATCTTAACATAAGGAAATAAATGGTTACAGTGCATCATTTTCAAAGAGGTTCCTTAATACAGTAATCATTATATCCAAAATAATAGTTCAATGTTTATTTGTAAAATCTGGAAAACAAAAAATAATTGCCCTCTTTCATTCAGATCTTCTCTAAGCCTTTAAAATGTCAACATACTTTGTTATTTTCCAAGAAAAAGAAGGCATGGTATGTATAACAAAAATAAAATGACCACAGTGACCTGTTTTTTGGCATTTTCTAAGACTATAGTTCCCTATGACACAAATTGAAAAATACTATTAGAGGAAATCACAAAGCACTTTTGGAGTCCAAGGAAATAGTACCTCATTCTGTCTGTCAGGAGTCGCATTTAGAGAGGGATGCTTGTGAGCAGAATCTAGAATGATGTGCAGGACTTCTCCAGGAAAACTTTGGAGAGAACAGCATTTCAAGTACAGAAAAGACAATCTAATGTGAAAGAAAGATTAATAATAATGCAGTTTGGAAGATCAGTAAGTGATACACAGCAAAGATGAATGAGAATGATGGAGTTTTTGATGGTTGTGTTGACAGTTACCGT
Organism: Myotis davidii; assembly: GCF_000327345.1. Lineage (NCBI taxonomy): Eukaryota > Metazoa > Chordata > Mammalia > Chiroptera > Vespertilionidae > Myotis > Myotis davidii. The sequence goes on along the minus strand of NW_006299245.1, from coordinate 290,269 downwards.
GAAGGCAACAGAGGCAGTGTGGCATGGTGCATGAGAGTGTGAGCTTTGGTCTTCTGCACATCAGAGATTTATTTACATAAAATCTCTAACAAAATGTAGAAGGTGAAACAGGGGAATGAATCCAAAACAATTCCCATATTTCAAGTTGTGAGACTAGATAAATAGTAGAGTCATTAGTCAGGCTAGAGATTACAGAAGAAATTGTTTATAGGAGAAAGAAAATAAATTCCGTTAGGTGAATATTGTTGAGTGTTAAATAAGTAGAATCACATTTTGATATGACAGGCCTTGTAAACAATGAATTACTCTTGAATTTGATATGTTATCACTGTATAATCTAAGAATAGATTCATTTCTTTATTATATTTTTTACATTGCTGACTTACATTGAGTTTACAGTCTACTAACATTCCTATCTTCTTTTCATATGAACATTGGAAAATAATTTTTTGTCTCCTTGTTCCAGCTTATTAAAAGATACTTTAAACTTGATAATTTTATCCACTCCATTTCTGTTCAACTCAGCCTTCTTAGTTCATGAACTTATTCGATAATTATGCCAACTATGTTGACTTATTAATGAATTAATGTTTGCTTCTAGCTATCATCACTTGTGCTTTTTTTGGGGGGGGGTGCCATAAACCATCTGTTTAATCATATCTTCTAGAGTTTTACAGGGAATTTATAAGTTCTCCAGTTTGATTCATTTAGAATTTGTCATTTTCACCATGTTACAAACAAAGTTTGAAAAATCATTTGCTACCTCAATTCTTTTGGCATCACTTCTATTTTTTTCAAAAATTGACTATGATTACTCTTACTGATTCTACAATTAATTTGGTAAATGCCTTACACGTGGTAATCAATTAATTTGGACTGGGGACTTGAATTAACTTAAAGTGGCTATCTACTTTGAGCATTGTGTCAAAGACTGTCTAATGTTCTCCCCAAACCATTTCCTCTTGCACAATGGGACATTTCCTAATGTTCCTTGCAGTTATGTTTCAACCATATGACTGAGTTTTGACCAGTAACATGTAGAGATGTACAGGGATCTCTCTCGATACCTCTCTCTCTCTATTTCTCTCTCTCTCTCTCTCTCTCTCTCTCTCTCTCTCTCTCTCTCTCTCTCTCTCTCACACACACAACTCTGTTATACAGCCCTTGTATAATTCCGCTCTCTTCCTTTCTCTACTGAATTTAGGCACCATGTACTTAAGATACCAACAACACAAGATAGAAAGAGCCTATAAAGCTGTCACCTGCCAAGGAAAGTACCTGACCTACAGTGGATGATAAAACTGTGGGCTTTGGTTTTACCCTGGCACAGTAGTCTGGTCTATCCAGATGGGAAAATTTTATTTCCTTTTTAATATGTAATCTTTCTCTTTTATTTTCAAAAGATTCCCATTATTTCTTTTAAGATTATCTAGGCAGAATAATTATGAAAGTTTTTGTCAAAATATTTTATTGCTAAAGTCTAAGGCATACTTCTAACAATCTTATTTGCTATTATAAATTTCAAAATCATGCAGTCACTTTCTCCTGAGGGACCCAGTAGTATACAGAAAAGTGTTATGAACCACTCTTTGGTGACCCTGGTTGAGATCACAGTGAGCACTAAAGTAGGTCAGTTAAAAGCCTGATGGAAACAGAAGTCTATAATTCTGTGCATGTGCTTGTGAAGCTGTTACTAGAATATTGTTTAGAGATACAACAGGCAACTTTTCACTTCGATATTTAATCATCAGAAAACAAGAGGAGATTTCACAAGAAACAGCTGCTCTGGAGCTATGTCTCAGGTGTTCGGGCTGAAAACTTGCATCTTGTAAAAAAGAAAACTGTCAGAATGAATGTGATGAAAGGAGAGGATGGTCATCACTTTGTAAATCAAGTAACAAAGTAAATTAATGTAAAAAAATTGAAAGGTGAGGAAGCAGACTTTTTGAAAATATGAAGTTTCCAGTCTGACAAAGCTGTCTTCAATTGCTCAGGCATGATTAGCTTCACATTTCACATGTCTATAATGTGGAATACATAGATTACTGACAGCTATCAATGCTTGACATTACACAGTGTCATCCAAGTTTTTAACAAATTCCCTTCCTTTATTTTGAAGGATTCCATCTTGTGATAAAGTATCATTCCATCCCAGTATCCCCACTTAAATCAGGTGTAGATGTTGCCTTTTTTGTTTCCATTAAAATATAAGTAAAATAAATTAAGATGTATCAGTTACTGTCCTGTTAGTAGAATAGTTTTCGAATATCATTTCTCTATCAGGCTTTTTTAATTAATTAGAAGAGGAATATTAATGGTCATCTGGATAATAAAAAAGGTGGAGGGATTGAGAAGTGTAAGTTGGTAGTTAGAAAATAGTCATGGGGATGTAAAATACAACCTAGGAAATATATTCAATAATATTGTAATAACTATTTATGGTACCATTTGGGTACTGGAAATATCAGGGGAACACTTTATAAGTATATGATTGTCTAACTGCTATGCTGTAAACCTGAAATTAATACAAAATAATATTGGATGTAAACTCTAATTAAAAATTTTTTATAAAAGAAAAGAAATTATCTTTTTTTTCTTTAAAGAAATACAAAAAAGTATGAAAAGATTTCTGATTGAATGGAAGTGTGTGTGCAGAAGGGAGTGTGGAGGGCAGACTAGCCAACCACATTTCCTGCGAAGAACTTGGTGTGGGATGACATATTATCTTCTACGTTTGTTAACCTCTACACAGGATGCTGCTACATTGAGCCATATGGCAAGATGTTTCTGTAACCTTTGAGAGTAAGATCCCCACACATTGATATCATATAAGCATGCAGAAGCAATGAAACTCAGGGGAGTTTCATCATGCTGAGAATCAAGGAATAAGTGAGTCATAGTTTATAAGATACATTTTTACAAAGATGTACTGACTCTTAACAGATTCATTTTGAACTGCCTGTGCCTTTAAGGGAAATAAAGTGTTTCATCCTAAAAAAAGGTTATGTGTTTATGCTTGCATTATATTTAATTTTTTCAGAATTTCCCATATATGTTATTGAGCTAGATAGATATCATCTATATTACTGATAAATGTTTCATAAAAATTTAAAATATTGCTTTACTTAAATATCTCCAGCTTTCCAGCGTAGGCTGCATTTACCTCATGATAGGTTTTACTTATGAAAGAATAGAATAAAATGTATTATTGAAAGTTGTATCACCAGCCCTACATACAACATTTTTTTAAAATTAAATCTTTATTGTTCAGATTATTACAGTTGTCCCTCTTCCCCCCCCATAGCTCCCCTCCACACGGTGTCAACCCCACCCTCTGCCCTTCACTGTTCTCATCCATAGGTGCACGATTTTTGTCCAGTCTCTTCCTGCACCCGCCACACTCCCCCCCCCCCCCAGAAGTCAGTACACTCTCTTTCCATGCCCATCAAATTTTTTATTCACTT
>NW_006299245.1:278052-285622 GCF_000327345.1 Myotis davidii | reverse complement strand
AAGCCTCTGCACACAGCTTGGGTGGGGCGGGGTCTCAGGGGATCACCAGGGTGGAGCAAGCAGCTATGGCTGCTCCTCAGTCCTGCCCTAAGAGGCCCCACTTCCCAGTGTACCAGTAATCAGTAATCGCTGCAAGCACCTCTGAGAGAAAGCTGCCCTGGACTTCTGCCTGCTGCTAGACAGTCCAGTTTCTCCTGGACTGGGTCCCCAGAGACTCACCCGGAACTGGAGTACAGAGCAGTCAGGTGCTTTGAGACTCCCTCCCGATTGAAAAAGACAACTGTGTCCTCAGCTACCAGCCCTTTCCGCGTGCCTCCGTACCTCTGCACTTTACTTTTGCACCTCCTCTGAGTCTCAATGTGCTTTTCTCTTTCCTTCTAGTTGTAGAATTTCCACTCAGCCAGCCTTTCTGTGGTTCTGGATGACATTCGTTTTGTCTTTTAGTTGTATTTTTGAAGTGGTTGTGCGAGGCAGCAATTTCCAGTGTTTACCTATGCTGCCATCTTGGTTTCTCCCTACACACAACATTTTAAAGAAAAAAGACAATGACATAGAGAAATTCTGTCTGTCTACCCATTCTATTCTTATCTTTTAATAAAGGGACTTAATAAGCCTCAAAAATATCCAAAACCTAAATGGCACAGAGTAAAACTCTCTAACAGTGAGCAAACTAGAGGTATTAACCGGAGGGCTTGTAATGCATGAGTGCAGGGATTCATGTGCATAATAAGAATTTAATAATTACAATGACCCATTTTTCAGTCTTGAAGCTGAACCATAAACACTGATACTCACTGTTGGATTATTTTACAAAGGAGATAACCTCACATTTTATTTATGTTTATATACACACACCATGCATATACATATGTACGCATACACATGCAACTATAATCAGAGCTTTATCAATGTCTATATATAACTGTAAACTCCTGAGGCCAATGACCAGAAAGAATGTTTTCTTCAGTACTCTATCTAAGCATAGTAAATGCCTCATAGACACAATAAACAGACTTACCAAATCAGGTAGCATTTTGCCTGCATTTATTTTTTAAATGCTTACTTTAATTGCCTATTCACATTTTTTGTTTGCATAGACTCTTAAAAGCCTGACGTTTATGTCTTATTCACAAGTGTATGCCTCCTTGCAGATAGTAAATTCTCAAGAAGTTCGCTGAATGACCAAATCAGTAGCCATTACTACTCATGGTCATTGGCTAGACATAGATGGTACAGTGATCTGATAGGGTCCTTCTTGGTGGTTTGTGACCCACCTTAGTGATTTGGCTCTATACCAGGCAATAGCTTTCTTAATCCATTTTTAATGGAGTGAACTATTTTTATTAAATTATTTCATTTATTAATTATTTCAGATTAAATGTCACCTACTCTGTGAAATTTGGGCCACCTTCTACCTCTTTCTTCCACAAGCAGGATATATTCTCCCCCTCAGCCCTGTAGAAATACACTTTATGAAATATGAATTAATATCATTGAATTTTCCCTACTCCTAGACACCTTCATCAAATGTTTCTCTTATTCATATACACAACTCATCCTGCATGACTCAGATACTGAGAAAAGCTCAGGAATATTTCCTCAACTGGTGCTAATGGCATTATAAGACACGCCACATGCATATTCTTTCTTAAATTAAGTTTTAAATGAATATGTCAGCTCAAAAGTAATTGCCGCATGCACAAATAAAATGTTATGCTATGTACAAATTCCAAATCTCTTAGACTTTCCAATAATATTACATGTTACTATAGTGACTTATCTTATTTTATTCCTTTGTCCTTTTCAGAACCAATTTGTGATATCCTTAAATGTACATATATCACAGTAAAGTAGAAATTTAGATACATGCAGTGCAAATTAGTGAATATATCACAATAAAAATCCGGAATGTTCTTGTGCAATGTATGAAAAATAATTTTGGCTAAAATCCCAGCTTTCCACTAATGTCTCAACATACAGGAAAAGTTAATGAGAATGATTTCACAGGGATATATTACACTTACTATCCAAGCTACTGTGGGATTCCACTTACGTTTCACTACATGTAGTTCTTATATATTGCTTTTGTTTGGCAAGAAGTCATATTCTTGCAATTCTGGGATTGTTTAATATCACTGTTTGTGCTATATTCCATAATGAATGACATACTAATACAATGAAATGTTTGATAAAACCAGAAAACATAAGAACATGATTAATTGCCAAAGATTTATTAAGCAAAACAAACACTGACAATAAGACTGAGTCAAAACCCATACTTTAGATATTGCACAGATGTATGCTTGAATGTGATAAGGTCAATAAAACACCTACTGAGAATGTCAAATGAGTTCATTTGTTAGTTCATTAACAAGAGATCGGTTGTCTCTTTAAAATTAGGTATATCCTCTTTTTTAACTGCTTAAGGTTATGTTTTAAAGGAATAAAAATATTCTTCAATGTTATATTTTTTAGAATTTGTTATTAATTAGTAATTTAACATGTCAGTTTGGGATAAATAAATGCAAATCCTGAGTTAATAGAATGAACCTTGAACTTAATGTTACTATGAAATAGTGTATATCACTCTATTTTCACAGGCTTGCTAAACAACTATACACTAAATTGTAGTCAACTTTCAGTTCCAAAATACTAGCCTCCTTTTTTAAAGAAAAGAAAAAATAAATTGCTTAAAAGCTTTGATTTTTGGCATCTGTATTGATAAGTATGAAGCATCTCCACTATCAGTGAGGCAGAGCTGCTCATATCCACAGCTGGAATAGATCTGCTTCTTTAAAAATGAGAAGTAGCAGCTGCAGGGAACATAAATCATTCATTTGATTTGATTTTGCAAACCAAACACATTCCTCATGTTATGACTTAGATCACTAATTAGACCTTGCATAATCAAAGGAACTTTGAAAAAAATAAGTCTAGATTGAGCTCAACTTCTACACCTTCTGAGATCTTATAATATCTTCCACATTTTTTAAGACCAGCATATCTCAAACTGAATATAATGAACAGCAAAAGGATGATTTGCAAACAATATCTCTTTGGGTGAGTGTTCCAGTGTCAGACTCCTATTATAAGTCAGTAAAGGGAGAAGTCAAAAAGAAAAATATCAATCCACTAAGACAGCTGGGTCGCAAGAACTATGCAAACAAAAAGCTTTACATTTTTTATTTTGTATCAGGTGTCAGCAAACACTTTTTGTTAAGGGTCATAGTAAATATTGCAGGCTTCGTGTGCCATGTGCTCCATGGTGCAACTACTCAACTTTCCTTTTAGGGGAAAAGCAACTATAGTAATATGTAAATAAATGGACGTGGCTGTGTTCCAATTAACTTTATTTACAAAAATAAGTGATGGATCAGATTTGTCAAACCTTGGTTTATTTAATTCTATGAAACAAAAATTAATGATAACCTATGCAGTAGTAGTAAGTGTGACTTTATGTTGCCAAACCAATGCTGTGTCATGTGTATTTCATATCTGATATATGTTATGTATAGAAAGAATCTGCATATGTGCTATATATAAATATATAAGTATGTGTATGTGCAAATGAGAGAGAGAGAGAGAGAGAGAGAGAGTAAAAAACAAATATATACAAATATATACAGAACACATTTTATAAGGTATGTGTGAGATAAGAGGAGGAAATGGAAAACTATTATGAAACAAGCCAAACTTTGACTAATGATGAAATAAGAACAAGTACATTAGAAAATTCATGAATTGTATTTGTTTGTAGTAATGTACATGTAGGTGTTTAATCAATCAACATACATGTTGAGTATTAGTTAAGACCTGACAACCCTCCTAGTTTTAATAGAAATAAAAGAAGTAAATCATTCTTGCCCTTCAGAAGTCACAATGTAATTGCTATACATGCATATATCACATTAGTACTACAAACAAATGTCATTGAAATTGGGAAGAAAGAAAGAGAATTGGGAGCCATGTGATGGTAATGAAAGGCCCTTAAAAGAAAGTAGGCTTTTGAAATAAACTTTGAAATATGAGTAACATGGATTAGGTTTATGTTGGGGTCGGGGGTCGGGGGATATTATTTGAGGAGGTACAGAACACTGAGCATGGGTAATGGGTAGGAAATTTCAAGCTGTTTCCAGAGCTGAGAGCCCAGACTTTTCTTGATATCAAACATTTTTTTTTAAAACTTATGGACATAATTGAGAGATTTTTAATAGCGCTGTTTATTTTATTGTATAGCAAATGCTATACTATATCTTTCACACTATTTGCTCAAGAAGTATTGTGAATTGAACAACATAAGAATTAGAAAGTAAAGACAGAGATTTATGAACATCCATGTAGTGGAGTAACTACTTCAAAAGGTCAGCCAAGATTTTTCTGGAGGTAAATAAATTGTCCTAGACTTGTAGACCATATTATAATAAAGAAAAGGAGATTAAAATATTTAAGCAGTTTTTTCTCATTTCTTTACACATTTTACTCTGAAAATTTTCAGACAGGAGAAGATATATATAAGCAATATACTGAACATACCAACCAGTTAGAGTATAGTGTGCAATTCTTTCTCCTTCAGAAGGAAAACAAACCTAAATTTTTTATCTGTGATTTTCAAGCACACTTTATTCTCTTGCTATCCCTAAGTAACAATGTTTTTATTCAATACTAGAGGCCTGGTGCACGAAATTCGTGCACTGGTGGCGGGGGGGGGGGGGTTGTCCCTCAGCCCGGCCTGTGCCCTCTTGCAGTCCAGGACCCTTTGGGGGATGTCTGCCTGCCTGCTTAGGCCTGATCCCTGTGGGGAATGGGCCTAAGCTGGCAGTTAGACATCCTTCTCACAGTCCAGGACCCCTCACTTCTTACTGCCCATCTGCTTGGTGCTCCTTACTGCTCGATTCACTGCTCCTTCCTTAGCACTGCCATGGAGGCAGGCGAGTCTCCCACCACCACTGCTGCACTCAGCAGCTGTGAGCTGGCTTCTAGCTGAGTGGCGCTCCCCTGTGGGAGTGCACTGACCACCAGGGGGCAGCTCCAGTGTTGAGCGTCTGCCCCTTGGTGGTCAGTGCACATTATAGTGACCAGTCGTTCTGGTCATTCTGGTCATTGCACAGCAACAGTCACCTAGGCTTTTATTGATATAGGCTAGAGCAGTGGTTCTCAACCTTCTGGCCCTTTAATACAGTTCCTCATGTTGTGACCCAACCATAAAATTATTTTCGTTGCTACTTCATAACTGTAATGTTGCTACTATTACGAATCATAATGTAAATATCTGATATGCAGGATGGCCTTAGGCGACCCCTGTGAAAGGGTTGTTCGACCACCAAAGTAGTCACGACCCACAGGTTGAGAACTGCTGGACTAGAGGGGCAGTGCACAAAATTTGTGCACGGGGGGGGAGGGGAGGTCCCTCAACCCGGCCTGCCCCCTCTCACAGTCCAGGAGCCCTCAGGAGATGTCCTCCTCTGCAAGAGGTGACGGGGCTGATCAGAGGAAGGCGCTTCCTCCATCACCCCACTGCTGCTGCCACTGCTGGTCACCACAGCTGCTGGCCCTCAGCCTCGCTTCTTAGTGCTGGCCCCACCCCCTGCTCACTGGTGGGTGGGGGGCAATCTGGGGCCAGGCTAGCTGGGGGAGGGGCAGTGGGAGGTTGAAGCACAGCATGTTGCACCCCATCCCTCTGTGGAGGTTTGGTGCCTGGACCGGGCCTGCTCTGTTGCCTCTGTGGCTGTCTCTGCAGAAGGGGCAGCACTGGGACCAGGCTGCACCGCAGCCTGACCCGCGCCACCTTTGTGGAAGGGGGTACGGCACTGCCTTCTTGCCACCTCTGCAAAAGGGGCTGTGGCACTGGACCAGCAGCGCCGGCCTGGTCTGCCCCTCCCACGGGAGTGCAGGAACAGAATCTGTGGCTTTGTCCGGATGGATTTCCGGAAGACGTCCGCCCTAATTAGCATATTACCCTTTTATCAGTATAGTTTGTGAAATTCATTAATATTAGAATATACAGTTGTAGGTCATTTATTTGCACTACTGTATAGTATTACATAATACAAATATGCTACACTTACGGTTATTATAACATTGCTGCTATGCATCTCTCCTTGTGCAAATAGTGTCTTTAAACCAGCAATTTTCAACCTTTTTCATCTCACAACACACATAAACTAATTACTAAAATTCTGTGGCACACCAAAAGACATATTTTTTGCCAATCTGATGAAAAAATTTGTATAATTTTGACTCGTTCACATCAGACAACCATTGCTGTGTTGTCGTTTTTTTGTTTGTTTGTTTTTACTTGACAATGTAAGGGAAAGGAAGTCAGTGTTCCCAACTAAATCGTCAGGTGTTGCATGTTTTAAAAATTCTTGTGGCACACCCACTTGAAAATATCTATGCTAAACTATATACCTAGAAGTGTAACTTCATAGTTTCTATTGATTTTTTATTTAGCAGGTCTTTTATAGTCTCTCAAAATAAGTTATACCAAATATATTCCTGTCAGCAGTGCAGTGTTCCTTTATCCACCTTTTTGAATCATTAGACTGGTATTTTGGTGTAAAAGTATATGTTTTCATTTTGTATTCCTTTATTAGTAGTATAATTAATAATCTTTTCATAATACTTTGGGGACTTGGGGTTATCTCGTCCATAAAAATATATATTTTGTCCACATTTCCCCTAGATTTTATCTTTGTGTTATTAATTTAGAGATGGTGTTCATATATTCATGCACTAATCTTTTCAGCTACAGGCATTGCAATGTTTTTTCTGTATCTACTTTGCATTTGTAACATTCCATGAACAGAAGTTTTCAATCTCAATACAACAAAATTTTTTTAATTTAGTTTGTGAAGGTCATAAAAAACCAACTCATGATTATGGTATATATTGCAATTAAGAAATAATTGTCATCTCTAACATAATGCGTTCTGCTACCCACTAATGTGTTATAATCTTCTCTTTAAAGGTATTATTAATGACTTTAAGTAAAATGCTAATTTTTCCATACAGATCTCAAGGATCACTTGCATTGATAACTAGATATTTTGTATTTTTGTTAATGTTGTAAGTGATCCTTTAAACATATAGCCACCTTGCTATAGTTATATTTTTAAAATATTTTTTCTAGGTTGGTTAGAAACTTTCCTGTGAATAACAAATAATCTGTGGATGAGTATAAATGTTCTTCACTTATAATCTTTATTCTCCTTTTTGAATCCACCTTTATTTTTGTGTTAACCCTCAGTCCCAGGTAGTGACAACAGACCTCACTGCCCTACTTTTGACTTTAAAGGAAATGGTTATAAATTTTGCTAGTGACACTTTAATTATATATATATATATTAGAGGCCCAGTGCACAAAAATTTTTGCACTCGGGGGGCAGGGGGTGGTCCCTCAGCGCCTCTGCCCTCTTGCAGTCTGGGACCCCTCAGGAGATAACGATCTGCTGGCTTAGGACTGCTCCCGGGGGGCAGAGGGGAGGCCCAATCTCTAGGTGCAGCCCATGGTCAGGCTAAGAGCAGGGCCGATTGGGGAGTTGGGGGGCGCTTTCCCCTGTTATGCACAGAG
>NW_006299245.1:275070-276833 GCF_000327345.1 Myotis davidii | reverse complement strand
TGATACTTAATCCATTTATTTTGTTTTTGTTAATCATCACCCAAGGATATTTTTCCATTGAATTTTAAAGAGAGTGAAGGGAAAGGGAGAGACACATTGATTGGTTGCCTCCCGCATATGCTTGGATAGGGACTGTGGATCAAGCCAGCAACGGAGGTACATGCCCTTGACTGGAATCGAACCTGGGACCCTTCAGTCCACGGGCTAATGCTCTATCCACTGAGCAAAACAGGCTTCAGCTTAATTCATTTACTTTTAATCTATATGTGTCTTTATATTTAAAGTGGGTTTTGTTTTTTATTCACCCTCATAATCTGTCCTTTAATTGGTGCATTTATGCCACTGACTTTCAGAGTGCTTACTGATAGAGTTACTACTATATCAGGCAGCTTCTGGGTCCTCTAGAGCCAGGCTGCCTCGTCGCCCAGGGTCTTAAGAGCATTTTTTTTTTTTTTTTTTACAAATGAACACAGTGAGGAATCACGCACTTTTTTTTTTAAACTTTTTAACATAAGGCACAAAAGAGATTCTCTTCACATGCACTGTTTTACAGCTACAGGCTGAGGGGAGGATGGCTTCCAGGGAGCAGCTCGAGGCAGTCACGACCCCCACCACCTGGGACTGAGGAAGGGAAGGCTGCAAAATGGCCTCGTCTGAGCTCAGACAGAAGCCTGCTCTGGGGGCTGCCCTGGACGTTCCCTCTGCCTATGGCCTGCAAGTGTGCTGAGCCCTCGAGGGAACTGTCTGCCCCAAGCCTTCCATCTTTTCAGGGCTAACGTCTCACTCTTCCTATCAGCCAAGTGTAGCAGCCACTTAAAATCTAAGGGGTGACCCCAGAACCAAACCTCGTCTGTGCCATGAACGCGAGGCTTAGCTGCCCAGGGGGTGGGCATGACTTCAACAGCCAAGATGAGGGTAAGGGAATAAACAACGTGCCACTACAACATCTGAAGTAATATTTACATTTGAAAACCTGGGCCGGGAAGCTTGGAACAGCATCATGGCCGGGCGACCTGCCCTTTTCCTTCACTTGTCTGAAGCCGCACCTCCTCTACCTTGCGCCCATCTCCTGCCACTCGCATCCTAAGGCGAACACTCAGCCTCAGCACCGGTCTCTCTGGACATAGCGCCGCCCTGCTCTGAGCCATGCCCGCGTCTCTCTGTACATGGGACCGCCTTTCTCTGAGCCACACCAGCTCTCCTTATGCAAACATTGCGCAGCCTTGTGCTTAGCCACGCCCCCTGCCTTTCTGTACAGACAATGGAGCCTCCCACCTTGGGCTTAAGCCTCCAGGTGAAGAGCTAGCTGCCTCTTGCTTCCAGACGTGGGGCCGGTTGGGGTCCCCGGGGGTTGACACAGGCTGGCTTCTGGATCTTCTGGGGCCGTGCTGCGTTGCCACCCAGGGACTAGATCGGGTCCCTGCCAGTGACACAGGCCGGCTTCTGGGTCTTATTCGATCACCAATCATTGGCCGGTGATCGGTGATCGGAGAAGCTGGGCAGCTACCCCCCACCCCGTTTCTCCCCCACCCCTAATATAGAACAAATAAATTTTGTTTTGTTCTATATTACAATAGCTCATTGAAGACAATTTGCAGCTTGCCCTCCCTTTTCTGCTCTACCCACGACTATTTAATCTTATCCTTTCTCAAGGAGGTAAATGTTCTAGGAACTCAAGATTGCGTGCAATCTTGATCCAGCATGACTCGCTTGCAAGTCACATTGTTGTTCCTAATGTAACATTCACTTCTTCTTGGCAGGAC
>NW_006299245.1:267734-274979 GCF_000327345.1 Myotis davidii | reverse complement strand
ATTTTAACCTTTTCCCATGGAAACAAACTTTCATTATAAGGTAAAGGGGTAATGCAAAATGATGAATAATTCCAGTCACATTTCATATGCATTTGTCTTTGCAGAGTTACAATTTGATCTCCTATCATTAATACAACTGGTTGCAGATCAGCAATTTCTGCATGTATTTCAGTATCAATTTGTCTTTGGAAGGACCATCATTGTCCTGACTCCTTATGCCAATCAGCTACAAAATCAGTAGTCTGAACAGATTGTTGTAATGCTACTCCTGCAACAACTGCAGTGGCTGTAATCGCTATAAGTCCCAAAATTACTGTAATTAACATTCCAATAAAACTTTTTTCTCTTTTAAGCAAATCTCCTGCAATATACTGTAACATAGTAATAGCTGGAGAATCCTGCCATCTACGATGCATTTGTACTGGCAGCCATACTCCAGGTCTAGCTTTCAAAACATAAATGCTTTCAGATGATTGGTTAAATGCAATAGAAGAATTTAGACAAGTATAGAAAGAACAATTAATACAGGAAATTTCCCCTGAGTTAGCATTCCACTTAACATCTTTCATTAATAAAAATGATAATCAAATACAGGCTTGTACAAAGGCAGTTTTGTTAACATAAAATTGTAAGGTGTAATTCCCAGAGTTATTTTTATAGAAGCCAGCCTATGCTTTCAAAGAGTGTAAGGCAGATCCCAATTTCTATAAGTCACATTGAACAGGATGTCCTTCTTGATGAGGTGTTGGGGCGGGGGGCATCCTCTACCATGCCACACGATGCTTGCATTCGCTTGTGTGGACATGGACTTGTTCTCTCCTCTATGCCATCATAGATCAGCTCCATTGGCTTTGGAATGGGCAGAACCTGAAAGGCTCCAATCAATGACGCTTCCATAGGAAGTATTAGATAAAACCCGAACCGTCTCTCCTTGACAGGATTCCCAATGGACCCAATTGGACAAGCGTGTAAACATAGGAATATGACATGGTGGAAGTAGTGGAGGTGTACTATTGTTATCTCAACTAACATTTTTAAACCCATGGGCACTCAGAAGAAACAAACACCTCAGTTTTTAGGGCAATATATTTTTATTCATTCTTCCTGTCACTGTAGCTGTAGTCTAGCAAGGGTACCAGATTTGTATGGGACTTTAATTCTTTGTCCTCTTTGATAGCCCCAAGGCATTTAAAAAAATTCTAAGTGACTTTTACAGTCTGAGGTTCTTGGTTTCTGAGATTTATAAAATGCCCTTGAGGCAGATACAGCTTCAGTTCCATTGATGATTCTGACTCACTGACTTTTCTTTCATTTTGGACCCTGGGTAGTTTCCTTCCCTTTCATATGAACTCAGCTGTGCATCTGAAAAATTGTTTGCTATATTTTAGAGTCTTTTTTTCTATTTTTAAAATATTTTATTGATTTTTACAGAGAGGAAGGGAGAGGGATAGAGAGTTAGAAACATTGATGAGAGAGAAACATTGACCAGCTGCCTCCTGCACACCCCCCTACTGGGGATGTGCCCGTAAACAAGGTACATGCCCTTGACCGGAATCAAATCTGGGACCCTTGAGTCCGCAGGCCAACACTCTGTCCACTGAGCCAAACCGGTTATGGCTAGAGTATTTTTAACTGTTTCATGGAGGGAATTTTTTTTTTTTCTTTTAACCTGCCATAGTACAAAAAAAAAAAATTCTCTCTTTTGAAGTTCTCTCAGAATGTGAGCTTTAAATCTAACATCTATTTATAAGAATAAAATAAAGGCATTTTCACTCTAACTTAAAAGATAGTAATTAACAAACAATAACAACAAAAACCATAACACTTACAGCCTGATAAGTTCTCCCCTCTTTATTTTTTTTATTTTTTAAAATTTTATTTTATTGTTTAAAGTATTACAAATAGTAGTACCCTCCCCTCTTTAAACAAACAAATAAATAAATTGTTCACTCACTATATTTGCTGAATTATTACCTGTTTTTATCTGTCTGGAATCAAAGATAAGTTACTAGTAGCACATTATAAATTTACTTTCGGAGGAAATAACCTTCTCTGATAATCTGCTTACATATTATATCAGTGAGTAATTCTCTATGTGATACATTGATCTAGCTTAAGTCACACCATAAAAATAAAGAAATCAAATGCCCAGTAGATTTTTACACCTAATATTTAATAAACTAATAAAATTAAGACAAGCAATGCTATAAAAACAAGAATTAAATTTATTTCTTATGCTTATTTCTTTAGACCATTGATACAACTACTGCTTGCTTCTTTGATTTTTGACAGTTTATTAAATGTGACAAAGTGCTTGAAGTGAAACTTCTGATCTTCAGGCATGAAAAGATTTTACTGGACACAGTAATCCTTTCTAGCTGTTCACTTACTTACCAGATCATAAACATGCATTGAGATATATATTAACTACTAACTGATCCACTAGGATTGTTTATATTAGAAATCTAAATGTCCCTTGATCTAGATGTGTATTATTGATTCAAATGGAAATCTATTTTGTAGGAAGAGGGAACAACATGAAGTTTAGTTAGTAAATTAAAAAGAGTCAGATAAATGAAATCATAGAAAGCAGCATGAATCAGCAAAATATTATAGAGAAAAGGCACAATAAATAAAGTAATTCTAGAAAGTTTGAAATCTTGCACTTGAAATAATGAGGCCCAAAATGCAGTTTAGACGAGTACTGTTAAGCCTTCAGTCACTGATAAAGTAAAGAGTAGTGGCTTGTGATTGTCTCAGCAATTGGACTACTCACTGTTTCAAGGTTAACATGATGAGAGTACTCATAACAGTGAGGAATATAGTTGTTTCCACCACTTAGGGCAAGCATTGGAAAACTATGGTTCATGAGACAAATCCAACCTGCTGCCTGTTTGTTTGTTTTTTTTTTTGTAAATAAAGGTTTGTTGGAACATAGCCACTCCCATTCATTTAGGTATTGTCTCTGGAGGCATTCATACCAAAAACTGGCAGAGTGAAAAGCTGTGACAGAGACCATCTGGCTTGCAAAGTTATTATTTAGTCCTTTACAGAAAAAAAAAAAGCCAACTTCTCGCTTAAAAAATATATGTCTATGGAAGAGTGGGGAAGAATTTTTACCTTCAGGCAAAGATAAGTTCTGTATGAAAGAATTAAATTGCACTGGTTGGATCCAGAGGTGCTTAGATAACCATTAACATTTCTTGAAGTTATTACTGACTAAACACACACACACACACACACACACACACACACACACACACACATTTTGTGTGTTCTATCCATCAAAGTCATTGAGATGAGAGAAGTTTATACTTCTCCAGATTGGGGAATAGAAAGGAAGGCTGGTAAGGGTGCAGTGAAGTTCTTACCTGAAGGCTAATGTCTGAGCTGTTATCAAGCTCTGTGATGCGGGCTAATGTTTAAACTGACTTCCTCATATGGAACATTTTGTATGCTCAGAGATCACCCTTTGCTGGGACCACCTTATCTGAAATCCTCTTGCTATAAGTGATGAGCTATCAGCTCAGTTTGCAGTGCTTGTCGAATCAGTACTACTCGATATCTAGCATAGTTATGTTCCTTCTTCTTTGTACAAGACCAAATATAGCCTATGATGCTGTACTCATTTACAGAACTAAAACTGGTCTATGCACCATTTTCTGCAACCTGACAATGATGCAGCACCAACTGCTACTTAGCTTCTGCCATCCCGTCAGCTAGCTCTGGCTTTTGAGATTTCCAAATGGGATTCCAGAAATAAATGTTTCTTGGGTTTATCCTACAGAAACCTTTATTTTTCCTAGGCTTTTGGTTGATGGGCCAATAGTCCTACCCCCTTATCTTTCTAGGAGTAGGGCTTATCACATAGCTTACAAGTGGAAATCCTTATTTTTAAAAAAACCCTCTTACTCTCAATTATTTTACACATGTGAGGAGTTAAAAGTATTTAACTAGTTCTTGGGAAACAATTTTTAAACTTACACATAATGGTCTGTCTCTGGTCAATGACAGCTACCAAACTATGTTGACTCTGACAAGAGTGGATGCGTCCCATTTAAACATACCATTTACTGACCTGTGTGACAAACATCCAGCCCTCCATCTTATTGCCATGGCTGCTGCTGATGTGCAGGTTAGAAACTGCCTTCTGAGATGGCTATATTCTTCTTGGAAAAGTACCTATGATGTATGTGTGAGGATTTACTGAGATAATACGTGTGAACGCTCTTTCTAGAATGCCTAGCATAGAGAAGAGATGTAATCAATGTATGTTCCTTTTCCTAATGCGCATAGTGATCAGTAGTCCAAGCCATTTTATCACAAGTCTCAAATTAATAATTTGTAAGCTCAATTCCCTTCATAATGATAACGTACTCTCCAGGTCACCAAAGTTTCCACCAACATGCCTCACACATTTTCTTGTGTAGCCAGCCTGGCTATGCATTTGCATTTGAAAACTTTGTCCTCTAAAGGAAGATTCAAAGTTATTTTCTCTCTATTCACTGATAAAATCACCAGAGCAATGTGCTTATCTATATAATTTGGACCCCTGAGGTCCCCAAGCACAACCTGCTCCTGGCTATCTCCGGCCTTATTTCTTACCTCTCCTCTGCCTTTCATTCAGCTCTTTCCACAGTGGACTTTGCTACCCCTTGAACACAATGTGAGAACCATAACAGGACTTCTCAATTGCTAGTCCCTCTGGATAGAACACGTTTCTCTCAAACATGTACCTAGTTTGCTCCAATGCTTCTTTTTCCTCCCACACTTCTTTAGGTTCATGCAGAAGCAGAAGCATCCACTTCACAGAGAGGCTCCTCTAACCACACTGTTTAAATTGTTCTCGGTAGTACCAGTCAAGATAGTGGCGCAGGTAAATGTGGTACTTGTATCCTCCCACAACTACATCAAAATTCCAGCTAACCTACAGAACAACCATCATCCAGAACCACTTGAAATCTAGTTGAATAGAGTTCCTACAACTAAGGATATAAAAATAAAGCCAGGTCCAGACTGGTAGGAGGGACGGAGACACAGAGCAGGCCGATCCCATATCCACATGTAGGGAATAAAAACCAGGAGGGACATTTTGGCTGCAGAAGACCCCTTGAGGATGGAGGAGGTCACAGCCCCACACCAGGACTCCCAGCCCAGCTTTCCAGTGCGAGGAACAGGAGTCCCCATAACTTCTGACCATGAAAATCAATAGGGACTGTAGCTGAGTGAGACAGAGGTTAGCTGGAGTCCCACGTTCCTCTCTTAAAGAGGCCACACAAACTTATTTGGACTCATTCATTCTGAGTTCCAGAGCTAGGGCAGCAGCTCAAAAGGTACCAGGGACATATGGGGAGAAACTGTGTTGCTGGCATCAGGGCAAGAGCTGAATGGACAGCTCTCTCCCGGACAGAAGTGCTGGCAGAGACCATTGTTCTTTTGATGAGCCCTCCCCCCACATTGCTTCATCAACCTAGCTAACACGGTTAGTCACGTCCTGGTGATTCCTGGAGACCCTCCCCCATCCAACTTAGAGGCCCACCTATCCTATTTCCAGTGGCTTTTCCATACAAGTGTCATGTTTTGGCTCATGCTTCAGACTTTCCTAAAATTCCTCAAACAAGCAACATCAGGCCTTCATGTGCCCCATATCTCTTGCTAAGTGGTTTCAGTCTTGGCACTAGTAGCAGTTGGTGTTGGATCAAAGCTTCACCTTTTCAGGCATCACCAGGCCCAGCACAAATAGCAACCATTGCAGATCACTTTGTAGCTCATGCTGGGTAGACCCAGGCAGAGCACAGGTGGTGGCTGAACTTGGCCTGCACCTTTTGGGAGGACTGAGAACCAGTCCACCCAGTGGACAGATTCAGACCATGTTGAAGCACCATCCAACCTCCTTACACAGGGGACAAATTCAAGGGGTGGACTCAGCAGGCACCAGAGTCCTGCTGCAGTAAGTCCTGCTCTGTAAGGTCAGCTCCTGCACAACTCATCCTCCACAATGGTGGCAGCCAGTCTTTGCAACCAATTAGCCTTGGGGTAAATCTCTCCCATTAGGTGCCAACAGCAGTCAAGGCTCAACTGCAACAGGAGGATATACACAGGGGCAACACCTGGAGTGCCCAGCTCAGGGGAACAGGGAGGCCATGCCACTGGACCCTACAGGACACTAATTACATTAGGCCACTATACCAAGCCTGAGAGATGTAGCAGCTCTACCTAATACATGGAAACAAACACAGGGAAGCAGAAAAAATGAGGAGACAAAGAAACATATCTCAAATGAAAGAACACAACAAAACTCCAGAGAAAAAATAAACAAAATGGAGACAAGCAATCTACTAGATGTAGAATTCAAAACACTGATTATACTAGTAAGTGTGCTCAGTGAATTCAGTGAGAATCTCAACAAAGAGATAGGAAATATAAAAATGGAGACAGAAAGCATAAAAAAGAGCCTGTCAGAAATGAAGAATACACTAACTAAAATTAAGACTACATTTAGGGAATCAACAGTGGAATAGATGAAGCAGAGGGTTAAATCAGAGATTTGGAATATAAGGAAGCAGAAAACAACCAATCATAACAGCAAAAAGGAAAATAAATCCAAAAATGAGGATAGTATAAGAAGCCTCTAGGACGGAGAACCAAAGATGGCGGCATAGGTTAACGCCTGAGATTGCTGCCTTAAACAACCAATTCAAATTAAGCCTGAAAAAGGGAACGGACAACATCCAGAACCACAGGAGGGCTGGCTGAGTGGAAATTCTACAACTAGGAGTAAAGAGAATATCATATCCAGACTCAGAGGAGGTGCAGTGCTGAAGTGAAATTCTCAGGGAAGCATGCGCGTGGAGCGGGCTGGCGGCGCGGATGGCGCGGTTGTTGTTTACAATCGGGAGGGAGCTTCAGACTCTGAGCTCCAGATCCGGGCGAGTCGCTAGGAACTCAGGCTCAAACGGGAGAAGTGGGACTGTCTGGCCTCGGTCGGAACTCGAGGGCAGCTTTCTCTCCGAGGTTTGCAGCAGTTGCTGGGTCTCTGTGAGGCAGAGTCCCTAGGGATGGAACTGAGAGCCGCCATAACTGCTCCCTCCCTGCAGATCCCCGGGGACCCGCCCCGCCCAAGCCCTGCCCAGAGCCATCTGCCGGAGATAGCCACAGGCAAAGGCTAGATTAGCACCACCCTAGAGATCCAGCACAGAAGTTCTCCCACTGCAGACACAGCTGATTCTCACTGCCAATTAGCCG
>NW_006299245.1:232757-267378 GCF_000327345.1 Myotis davidii | reverse complement strand
GGGGGGGGGGGGGGTGGAGGGTGATGTGGGGACAGAGACACATATGTAATATCTTAATCAATAAAAAATATATTAAAAAAAAAAGAAAGAAGCCTCTAGGACAACTTGAAGCTACATGGGGTGCCAGAGGAAAAGAGAGAGAGCAAGAAATTGAAAATCTATATGAAAAAAATAATTATGGAAAACTTCCCTAACCTGATGAAGGAAATAAACGCACAAGACCAGAAAGTGCAGAGGGTCCCAAACAAGATAAACACAAAGAGACCCACACCAAGGCACATCTTAATTAAAATGGCAAAGGTTAAAGACAAAGAGAGAGTCTTAAAAGCAGCAAGAGAAAAGCAGTTAGTTACCTCCAAGGGAGTACCCATGTGACTGTCAGCTCATTTCTCAACAGAAACTTGCAGGCCAGAAGGGAGTAGCAAGAAATACTTAAAGCGATGAACAGCAAGGACCTACAACCAAGATTACTCTACCCAATAAAGCTATCATTTAGAATTGAAGGTCAGATAGAGTTTCCCAGGCAAGAAAAAGGTAAAGGAGTTTATCACCACCAAACAAGTATTACAATAAATTATAGAGGGTCTTCTTTAAGATGAGAGGGGAGTTGGGCAACTGGGTGGAAAAAGTAAAGAGGTTAAGAAGTTACAGAATAGTAATGGGAATGTAAAGTACAGCATAGGGAATAGAGTCAATAATATTTTAATAACTATGTAGGGTATCAGACGGGTACTAGATTGATCAGGGTGATTACTTAGTAAATTATACAATGTTTAATCACTATGTTGTACAAATAAAACTAACATAATATTGTATGTCAACTATAATAGAAAAATAAAAAAAATCTTTAAAGAAAAAAAGATGCTTTAATCATCATAAAATTATAACATTAAAATAATATTAATAATATTTAAAGTAAGTAATAATTTAAAAGTAAGTCTAACTGTTCTCACGTGTTAAACATTTACTTATTTAAGCAGAGAAATTGATTGTTGGGACACTTTAACCACCATTTTAGGAGTGATGGGAGGACTGGATAAAATATAAACTAGCATTGCTTTTTCTTATTAATGTTTGACAATGTGAGACATGAATTTTACCAAATTAAGAACAGCTTTACAGATACTATATTGGAAGCATACACCCTGAATAAACTTATGTCCTTCTGAGGATACAGCAGTGAAGTTAACCAAACCTCCCACTTCTCAGTAGTTAGTCTTGGACATGGCCATGGCCACACTCTCCCGGGTTGGCCCCTATGCAGGTAATTCTCACCCTTTGCACAAGTCATTGACTGCATTTCTTCAGTGGGTATAATTCCTGTGAAGAGAAACCTTTTATTTCTACCTCATGAATTTGACACTAAAAATTATTTTAGAAAACTTGACAAAATCAAAACCACAATGAAAAAACATGTGTGCATGTATCATTTTTATGCTTAGGACTGGTTTTATTATTTTTGGAACTATTACAAGACTCCTGTTAAACATGTTGAATGTTAAGAAGAAACAGACTCCTGGCAAATGTGGAAAACCAATTACAGAAAACATCTCTGCTAGAGCTCGAGAAACTCCAGGGAGGCACAGAGAAGCTTGTCCTCTCCCTTCACCAATTGCTGACAACACAGAGGAGTTGCCTTGAAGAAAAATATGACTTTACATTGTTGTCTTTATTTTGATATTTATAGGCAAAAGACTGTAAAATGATACTTCTCAGTTAAATATACTTATAATATAGAATAGAATATAGAATTACTTTAAAAAATATTTTTATTGATTTCAGAGAGGAAGGGAGAGAGAAACATCAATGATGAGAGACAATCACTGATCTACTGCCTCCCGCGCACCCCACACTGGGGATCTAGCCCGCAACCTGGGCATGTGCCCTGACTGGTTCATAGGTCGATGCTCAACCACTGATGCATGCTGGCTGGGCCAAAATTACTTTTTTAAAAGGCAAGTCTGATGTAAGGAAAGTAATATTTTTAAAATAAATAAATAAATAAAGTATTAATAGCTGCTTTGAAAAAAAAAGTAAATCGGTATTTGAATTGAGAATAATAGAGAGAACTACTTTACTTATTTATTTGTTTATTTATTTATTGTTATTTGTTGTCCTCAACAGGAATGTAAGCGCCACAAAAACAAACTATAGCCAGTACCTGGAATAGTGCATGGAACATAATAACTACTCAATATATGTATTGTTTATTGTTGTTGTAGTTTATTGAGATATAATTGACATATAACATATAAGTTTTAGGTGTACGACTTGAGGATTGAATACCTGTGTATATTGTAAAAATTATTGCCACAATAAGTCTAGTTAATATCCATCACAACATGCAGTTAGAATTTTTTCTTGTAATGAAGACTTTTATGATCTAATCAAAGTAACCTTTTTTGTCCTAATTTTTCAATAATATAGTAATAATAGCAGATGCATATCTGTATTATGTTATATGTTACCTAGTCTAGAAATCTGGTCCTAATTTGGCCTCATTAGTCTGCCATGCAGAACAAGAGGAAGAGAGGTAAAGGTAATAAAGAAGATAAAGGTCACAGAAGCACTGAGATGGTTGGATCTGAAAAGTGGATGTTGGATTAACTTATCCATTCCTTTCTATTCTCCAAGGAGGTAGAGGCAGAAATGTGCAAGGATGGTCTAGGCCTCCAAGTGCCCCTCATACAGGCTGGCAGTTGGCAGTGCAAGAGAGAAAGCAGCACATAGGGTGCCCCAATCAATGCCTCAAATTCTCATCAGTTACATGAAACAGCTTCTCATCTCTTGAGGATGAGCTGGAAAAATTAACAGTATCCTCTTCTCCAGAAGATACATGGGTGAGAATATAGAGAGGAGAGCAATGGGCAAGTACTAAAACATGGAAATTCCCCATATTCACAAGGAATAATGAGTGGAAAAATACGCTAAGTAGCCAGGGAGGTAAGAGAGGAACCAGAAACATTGTGCCTTGGAGCAAGAGAAAGTTTAATGAAGAAATGATTAATAGTCAGGAATGTTGTTGAAAGTTTGAAGATAATGAATGTTTTTGAAAGGTTGAGGTCATTGTGGGTGATTATGTGTCTAAATTCTATGACCTACAGAGGGTCACCATACTTATTTTCTTAGACTACCAGGTAAATTATAAATAATTCTCTTAACATCCAATACTTAGTATGGCATTTATTTAGAATAATCAAGTTTTTGAAATGAACTTACATTCACTATACCTGCCCATGACAGAAAAATGATTGTGCTAAATGATTGAAGTCAAGGTTTTCAAGAACCATGTTTATATTCTTACTTCCAACAGATTTTTTATTACTTTATATTAATGATATTCTTGATCTTGTTTCCTCCTTCCCAGAAATTCCTAGAGTCATCACATATAGATTAACATGAGGCTGCTTCTTTCGTAAATTTAACGTGAACGTCCATACTCACACAATACTTTATTAAATCAGCTAGAATTTAAGTTTTCCCCCAAACTGGAATATTTTACTGTCCATGTTTGGACTCTGAATTTAGCAATGTTCCTGACATACAGTAATTAAGTAATAAACATTTGCTGGGTAAATAAAAGAATAAATGATAATCAAGTCATTTGGAAAATACAATAAAACATGCTCCCATTGTTATATATTGAATCTAGTTTTAGATAACACCTTTATAGAAGTGAAATTCACAGTGCAGAATTATATATTTTAAAATAAATGTATTTTAAAGCAGCACAGAGTATGAACTGAACATAGGAATACTAGGTCAGAATTAATAAAACAGGACTATGGTTATTCAGGGAAGATTTCTTGAAGGAAACCCATTTCAAAGCTAATCTTGGAGAATTCAATAAACATGAAACAGAATTAAATGTGAGAGTCTCCAGCTTTAGGAATAAGAACATTCAAGGCTGGAGAATGAGCAGCAAAATCATTTTTCAAATATATTTTTATTGATTTCAGAGAAGAACCCTATCCACTAATTCTTCCCAATCTTTTTTTTAAAAAAGTATATATTTGTATTGATTTCAGAGAGGAAGGGAGAGGGAGAGAAATAGAAACATCAATGATGAGAGAATCATTGATTGGCTGCCTCCTGCATGCACCCTACTGGGGATCGAGCCCGCAAACCTGGGCATGTGCCCTGATTGGGAATTCAACTATGACCTGCTGGTTTACTAGTATAGGTTGAAGCTCAATCATTGAGCTACGGCGTCTGGGCGAGGAGCAAAGTCTTAAATCCAGTTTCTAGGGAGAAAAAAAAAAATTATGCAGAGAAAAGCAGGCCAATCAAGTTAAATGAACTGAGGAGAGCCTGTTTGCTGGTGCAATAGCGGCCAGGACCCGTTGAAGAGGACCATTAGGGTGCCAGGCTCTAGGGCTTGGATTTCATATGGTAGCCACCAGGGTGCTCTTGCCTAAGGGTCCTTGAAGAGGGATGACATGATGACAATGGTGCTTGAAAAAGATTATGCTTGTAGCAGGGGGTCAATAGCCTAATACTATAAAGGGGAACATTTTTACACCTACCACACTGACCAAAACCTTACACTTCGCTACCCTACACGGCCCCAGTGATTATAAGACTATTTTTGAAAGGCCCTGTACCTTTCTGGCATATTTCACTCACACCCTTTGCCAAAAGATTTCTTGTCCCTTTCTTTTCTCTTATCTTTGTTCTTTAACAAATGCCCTGCCGCTGCTAAGATGGGAACCGCAATCATTTGTTTCCTGCCGCCTGTGGCAGATGGATGGAAACAGTTGCGTTTTAAGCTCCTGCTCCTTGTTTCCTTGACAGTGACTTTAGCTGTGACAGGGGCATTAACCTCAGGGTGAGGAAACGGTTCTTACTTCATGCTTTCTCAGTTCACAGCTTCTCCTCAAAGGGAGGAAGCAAAGCTTTATTATTTGAAGCAATTTTGTGATTTATCCACCGGGTACTGACCTATAATCAAGTGAACTTTGCTTAAAACCTCCCAATGGATTCTTAACTGCTGCTGTGGGGCGAAGGGAGACACTTTCGTGCAGCCAACTTCTCAAAAACAAACTCAAAAAAAAAAAATTGCTCCAAAGCCCAAAAAACATTCGGCATCTTTAACCTTGAATTGGCTTGTACCCAGTATCAAAAATAGAGCAAAATTGCATCTTCTTTCTCAAAAACAGCAACTACAATGAAGGGAAGGCTCTTCGAATTCAGTTTTCTTGAAATGTATGTCACAGACCTAATCACCACTGCGGGTTTATAAATGAAGACTAAAGGATAACCCACACCAAATTATTTTTTGTACCTACTCACTCGAATCTTACTAGAGAATTTGAACTAGAGATATTTTAAGAAATCCACACCTTCACTGCAGATTATCAGATTATGATTCGTATAGTTCTGCTTCACTCACAACTTATTTGGCTGAAAACTGATGAATCAAATTGATAAATTTAAAGGCTAATCAACTTTTTACTAATACATTTTAAATGAGAATGCATTTTATTTTATGCTATTCTCCAAGGCCATGGTTTACTACCTTCTGGTATTATATCAATCTAATACTCTTCGATTCATGTCAATTTCTTTCTCCTTCTGTACAAAAATAATTAAAAATAGCTAAATTAAAAATAATTTTTTAACTTAAAAAAATGTTTGCTGCTTTGAGGAGACCTTCTGGGATGTGATATTACAGGGTTGAATATAAGGGCTACTGGGAAGTGGCCCAGCTACTTCACAGCAAGATGTTTCTGGGCACAGTGTCAGAGGCTGCAGGCTCAGAGGGTCCATGTGGATGGAGCAGGGCCAGGCAGGCAATGGATGGAGGGGCGAGCTGCTGGACAGTGAGCCGTGGCAGGCGTGCGATCCAGATGGTGATTGCTCTTCCACATCGTCAGTGGTAGATTTCAGGACCACCTGAGTGACCGGCTGAAGTGCTGGCTAAATGAGAATTTAACAAGAGCAGAGAGACTATTTGTAGTCGGAAACCTCACTCTTAAC
Organism: Myotis davidii; assembly: GCF_000327345.1. Classification (NCBI taxonomy): domain Eukaryota; kingdom Metazoa; phylum Chordata; class Mammalia; order Chiroptera; family Vespertilionidae; genus Myotis; species Myotis davidii. Next base: position 261,399 of record NW_006299245.1, on the reverse strand, counting down.
ATTGCTAGAAGGGACTGTTCATGCCAGGAGTTCTGGTCACAGGCACAGGAACTGGCATGGAATCTTGGAAATAATAATAATAGGGGGCAATTAGTGAGTCCTTACTATCTGTCCAGTGGTGTTCTAATAGCTTCACATGGGTTATAATTTAATTCTTATAACCAACCTATGAGGTAAACATTTTATAAGCATCAGTTTTGGGGTATTTTTAGGTAAGGAAACTGGAGTAGAGAAAAATTAAGTAATTTTCCCTAACACAACTATTAAAAAATGGAGAACATGCAAGTAAATATTATAAAAATAACATGTAAACATTAAAAAGATTTATATATTTTATGCACGTATCTGAGTATCAAAATAGGATAATATATGAAATATACTGGCAAAAGAAAAAATAAGAGCCATTTATATATATTATGATGACTTTATATATAAAAATATCTATATTTCATACATAGAAAGATATATATTCTTTTGAAAAGTGGCAAAAATTTTGGCTGAATTGTGTTCTGCTGCTGGGCAGGAAAATGAAACCTTAAGTGATGAAATTGGATAATTAGCAGAGGAGATTTCCAAGCAAAATGTTGAAGATACAGCCTGGTTGCTCCTTCCGGCTTATAATAAATATGAGAGGAAAGAGGCACATTTAAAAAGAAACTGTTATGCAGAAAGAAAAAAGAACTTGATGATTTGGAAAATTATCAGCCTACCCAGATAGTGTGACCACAATGAGACACCACTATAAACTTATTAGCATGACTGAAACTAAAAAGGTTGTCTACACAAAAAGTTGGTGAGAATGTGAATAAACTGGAAATTCATAACCTGCCAGAAGGAATATAAAATACTGCAACCACTTTGAAAAGCCATTTGGCAAATTTCATTTAAAGAGTTACACATATGTCCATCAGCAGATGAAAAGATTAAAAATCCGTGGTACATTTACACAATGGAATACTTTGCAGCTGAAAAAATAAAATAAAAAAGAACTCTTACCATTTGCAATGCATGGATAGACCTGGAGAATACTATGCTAAGTGAAATAAGCCAGTCAGAGAAAAATGAGACTCATACTATCTCACTCAGATGTGGAATATGATGAAAAAAAATAGATTCTGAAACACAGAAGCATGGAACAGACTGGAATTTCAGAGGGAATGCAGCAGTGGGGGTGAGAGGTGGGGAGTGATTAACCTGGGAAATTTATGGGCATATATGCATACTCCATGGACACAGAAATAGAGTGGTGAAGGCCTGGGAGGGGCAGGTGCAGGGTGGAGGGGGTCAATGGGAAAAAAACAAACAAACAAAGGGGACATCTGTGATACTTTCAGCAATAAAGATTTTTTAAAAAGGAGTTACACATAACACCTATCATATGATCCGGCCCTTCCTCTTCTAAATATTTACCCCAAAGAAAAAAAGCACAATTCCATATAAGGACTTGTACATGAATGTTTCTAGCACCTTTATTTGTAATAGTCTAACACTTGTAACAGTGCAGAAGTCCATCAACAGATGAATAGGAAAATTCCATATAATGGAATATTACTCAGCATTAAAAAAAAGAATGAACTAGGAGACATGGATTAATCTAACAATAATTATATTGAGTGAAAGGAAGCAAAGAACACACATTTGTATATTTTCATTTGTATGAAACCATATAAAATGAGAACTAGAGGATAAAAGCTAATAGGTTGTTGCTTGGAGATGGGCAGAAGGGAAAAGGATTATATATGAGCAAGAAAAAACATTTCAGGGTCATAGATTTGTCTATTATCTTGATTATAGTGATGGTTTCATGGATACATACATATCTCAAAATTTATCAATGCATACAATTTAAATATATGTAGTGTATATTAGCTATATCTCAATAAAACTGTTAAAATATATTAGGATAATTTCTTCATCTTGTTAAATAGTTTTCAAAATATCTTGTATAATATATTACCATAAGGATAAATCAGAACTTACATAACAATTCTCCTAGGTATTCAAATCTATTTTATTTAATATTTAATTTAATGTTACTCATTAGCATAATGAAAAAATATAAAAGGGCATTGCTTTTCATATTTAGAGAAGCTAAGCAGTTGTTTGACAACAGATACAGAAAATAATATCTATATATTTTCAGTAAAGTTCTTTCTTAATAATTAAAAAAAATCTTTGTTAGTGCTGGTTAAACGTGAAGCATAAATGAGACAGATATTTGAGAAATATTTGTCAAGAAATTATTTGTGGCGAAGCTTGCTAGCACAAACTTAGGTCTATGTTCTAGTTTCCCCCTTGACACACTTTAAAACTCTATTTCTAATGTTCTCTAAGTTTTAAGCAAGGCCATATGATTAGGTTTGGTTGCCAATGGATTGCCACAAATAAAAGCAATGTATACATGCCATCTTCATGCCTGGTCCACAGCACCTCCTAATGTGCCCTCCCGTGCTCTCTTTTCCTGGTCTGCTGCCTGGATAGAAAGTAACTTCTGGAGGACTTTTAAGCCTTATAGCAGCGGTTCTCAACCTTCCTAATGCCGCGACCCTTTAATACAGTTCCTTATGTTGTGGTGACCCCCAACCATAAAATTATTTTCGTTGCTACTTCATAACTGTAATTTTGCTGCTGTTATGAATCGTAATGTAAATATCTGATATGCAGGATGTATTTTCATTGTTACAAATTGAACATAATTAAAGCCTAGTGATTAATCACAAAAACAATATGTAATTATATCTGTGCTTTCCGATGGTCTTAGGCGACCCCTGTGAAAGGGTCGTTCGACCCCCGAAGGGGTCGCGACCCACAGGGTGAGAACCACTGCCTTAGAGGATGATGTGGCCATAGATACAAAGAGCCCAGATCCTTACACGACTGTATGGTGATTGCCTTTCCTCTCCCAACTAATCCACAATAGTCTATAACACAAAAAGACAATACACCTGTTGTATTAAGTCATTGGGGTTTTAGAATGGTTTGTTAAAGCAGTTAGCATATGGTGACTATATATACCTATGCCATGTGTATCAAATTGTAAATGAGCAAATGTTTAAAAATACATGAGGTTGTCCCTAAAGAGAATTACATAGTGAGCCTAAGACAAATGAAATAAATTTTTATTTTACTTTTCTGCTGCAATTCAGGTATTTGTGGCTGCTTCTTATTTCAGTGATAGGAAAGATATGAAGTGTATGTGGATGAATAGGAGGGCAATAAGAAATAATGCCAATTTTATAGATGTTGGGGAACCAATAGTTTAAAATTATTTGTAAAACTAGAATAAACAGGTGTGGCACATTTGTTGAGATGATATACATAAGAGCTTAAATATATGTTTAAAGTTATTTAAATGTTTACAATTTCAGTTTGGGTCATTTTTACTGAGCTGGTTAAAATTACCCAGGAAAAATACTAATCTCTAGTGACTTTCATAAAATTTTATAACTGTCTTTTCAAAGGACTGTGACATTCTCAGATATACATTCTCACTTTTGTATCCCTAGTAACTTGGTTGTCATTTCTCACTTTCCACAGGAATACACAGTTGAAATGTTGAGTCCTTACTATTTCTGGCTCCTTTTTTCTAGTTGGTAACATTGAATAATACTCCAGTGCCAGCATTGAGGCAATTAATTATCCTGAAAGGTTATTTATCACTTGTCCGTGCCCCCATAGTGACAGGACCTGAGCCACTTAGCCCTTTTAATCTTAGAATGCCTAAGATACAACTCAGAATAGTTTGAGATCTAGAAATCAGTTCAGGTACTCACAGGAATAACTGTAGTGTTGTCAAAAGAGCACTAGATCTGCAGTTAAATTTAAACTGGAGGCTTACTGTGCCATTTACGTACATGTAAATTAGAGCAAGTTAGTTATCTGGGTCTTTTCAATTTCTCATAATTTACAGAGAAGTTATAAAATTTAAGTAATAGATTTATATATTTTTCAATAAAACCCTTTTATCAATATAAGATATGTAGGGCAAGCACTGGGTCTTCAGAGGGGATCCGATTGTCCTTTTGTAGACATGGAATAAGTTCTCTAGAACCCCCTTCCTCTCTAGTGGCCAAGTGTCTCCTGGATCAGAGGTTCTGGAATAGGATGTCAATCATCCATGCAGACCCAGTTGGGCCCTACGCATCGCCATAAAGACTGAGTCAAAACTAGCATCATGCTGGCAGAATCTGCCTCACAGATATGCTATGTTGGATGTGCATAACTAAAAAATATATGTTAAATAACATTGAATTTGCAATATTAATGTGAAAATTATTATAAAATATAACAAAAGAAAATAAAATTTGAATGCCCCTGCTATGATAGGTATATGTCCTTCCTGTTCAGAATACCAATTGCATCAAACATAGCCAACTTCTCATATTTTATTACCTGACTAGAGGCCCGGTGCACAAAATTTGTGCATGGGGGGCAGTCCCCTCAGCCCAGCCTGCACCATCTCCAATCCAGGACCCCTCAGGGGATGTCCGACTGCCGGTTTAGGGGATCAGGCCTACACCAACAGTCGGACATCCCTCTCATAATCCAGGACCACTGGCTCCTAACAGCTCACCTGCCTGACTGCCTGATTGCCCCTAACTGCCCCTCTTCTGGCCTGGTCACCCCAAGCAGCCTGCTGTTTGGTCCTTTGGTTGCCCCTCACTGCCTCCCCTGCTGGCCTGGTTTCCCCATGCAGCCTGCTGCTCAGTTGTTTGGTCGTCCCTCACTAACCCCCCTGCCGGCCTGATCGCCCCACACAGCCTGTTCAGTCGACCATTCGGTTGTTTCAGTTGCGACGGCTGCATAGGCTTTTATATAATATAGATTGTCCTCTGGACATATGTGGGTTTGTTGTTCCTGTTAGTTGTACTACAACTGCACTACACAACTCAATTGCAATCAGCTAAACTCTTCTAATGAATATGAATATTTTAGTGAATCAGGAGACAGGGTCTGAAGGAGAAAAATAAAGTCTGGCATATTTTCACTGCAGGAAATACTTGTTCATTGCTCCAGATTTTACATAGCAAATATTATTTTTAATATTTAAAATAAAAATTATGCTTGGAACTTAAATTCTTATTGTCCAAATAGCAATGCGCAAAGACACTGTGGTTGAATTGCTTTATATATTTGCTTGTATATTTGTAGAGAATTTATGTTGATTCTGCCTACTTGAAGGATAACGTGGCAATAATTAACAAAATTTAAAATGAGTCAAAAAAACACACAAATAAAATAGTCGAGTATTTGACTGAAAGGAATCTATATCACTGTGCACAAAGATATTTATATAAGAATGTGTAGTGTATCATTATCACTAAATATGAAAAATCAACTGCATACAACTTATAAGTGCCCATTAGCAGTTGGATGATAAAAATAATCATTGCACTTTGAATATGTAACATTATATACAGCTATTAAAAATAAGGTAGATGTTTATGTACTAATGTAATAAATTCCCCATAACATACAGTATTTTGAAGAGTAAAGAGAAAATTCCAGTATGAATAAATACATATGTATTTACGTTGCATATAAAATGTCTAAAATACACATATACAATATTCATAGTAATTTACAATTTACTTTCTTAATATTTAATTTATACTTTCTGTTTGCATTTTTTACAATAGGCATATAATTTTAAGAGGAAAATCCAAAAAAACCCCAAAAGAACGAAGTAATTATTCCACAATAAATTATTGACTTTTGATCTACTTAATCCATTTAATTAAAATACCTTTATACATTTGTTGAACACAATGTTCGTGATGCTGAATAAAGAGTGTTAAACAGCCCTGACCAGTTTGGCTCAGTGGATAGAGCGTCGGCCTGCGGACTGAAGGGTCCCAGGTTCGATTCTGGTCAAAGGCATGTACCTTGGTTGCAGGCATATCCCCAGTAGGGGGTGTGCAGGAGGCAGCTGATTGATATTTCTCTCTCATCAATGTTTCTAACTCTCTATCCCTCTCCATTCCTCTCTGTAAAAAAATCAATAAAATATATTTTAAAAAAACCTACTAGATTCAATAAATGAAAAGAGTCTTAAATAATTGCTCTAGCTGGTTTGGCTCAGTGGATAGAGCATCAACCTGTGGACCAAAGGGTCCCAGGTTTGATTCTAGTCAAGGGCACATACCTCGGTTGTTGGCTCCCCGCTGGCCTGGGCCCTGGTTGGGGCTCATGCAGGAGGCAACCAATCGATGGGTTTCTCTCACATTGCTATTTCTCTTTGTCTTTCCCTTTCTTCCACTCCCTCTAAAAATCAATGAAAAAATATCCTTGGGTGAGGATTAAAGTAAGTAAATAAATAAATAAGTAAATGTGGTAAACAACCCAGTACAGCTCCCCTGGGGACTTGCATACTGGTGCTTAAGCTTGAATTTGGATTTTTCTTTCCTTTGTCTAGAAGGAGTTCAAGTATAGTCTGCTTCTTATTATCTCATTATTTTCTAATATTGTCATTAAACCAAATAGCTTATTGAAATCATGTCTAAGAAAATGTCTCCAGGTTTTCTTCAAACTTCCCTAAACTAAGGTTTCCTCAAACCATGCCCTTGGCTCTCATCTTCTATTGAGTCTCTTCTTTCTCAATCACCATGATTCAAATACCTTCATGGTATTTACCTCTAGCCCTTAATTCATGCAAAAGTAAGGCTTGCCTAACTACTTATTATTAAACATTTAAATATATGTCATCTTAAACACATGCTCAAAACTAAACATTTATCTTCAAAATATTCCTTTTGCTTTCTTTATATAAATATATGCTCTTTTTACCACCAAATTCACAAACCCCAGGTTCAAAGTTAGAAATAAACTTTGATCTCTTCTTTGACTCTAATCATCTATCAGCTTTCAAATCTGGTCAGTTCTGCCTTTGACATATTACTGCTCATAGCCTCTCCAATTGCCAACATCACTGTCCTAGCCAAGGCCCAATTATGTTCACTGCTGGTCTTTTGCAATCCTTTTAAATGATTTTTTTAGTCACCAGTGTTTTGTGTTTTGTTTTGTTTTTCCAAATTCACTTCATTTTGTCCATTGATATGGCTGACAATTAAAAATAAAAACTTTTAGTAAGCATCTGGTTTTTGCAGGGCTAGATGTAGATACTGAAGCATTAAAAGCAAATGAATTATAAACCCTAACTTTTCAGAAATCTAAACATGTTCAATCCTTTTTCCAAGAACATTTAACACTTAATTGATTTCTTCCTAAATAGTCCCAATTCTTAGGATATCCAAGGCCCCTTTATGCAATTATATAGCCTTTTATTCTCAAATGATCTTTATTTTCAAATTCAACATTTGACAATATTAAGAATATAGAGCAAACAGAATCCACTACAAGACATAGATTTACAGGCTTTCAGAAACACTATGGCCAGATCTCCTCCCCACTCCCATCAAACTGTCTCACTTCTATACTCCCCCACCCACCCCCCACAAGCTGGCAATAAAGCAATTGGACCCAGTCCCAATTTCAGTTGTCCCAGCTCAGCCTCACTGCCACTCAGAACATCCCTTTCATGCTTCAGACAAAAGTCTAGGTTGGTTTTGTCCCTGAATCTGAGGGAGAGAACATGCAAGACCAGAAACATATTCTTCATCTCTTAAGTCCCAGATGAGAAAAATTTTAATCTTAAATAAGGTCAGGCTCCTTCTCCAAGGAGAAGCAAGGACCCAGGCTCTGACCTGCAGAATCCTCCTCGCTTTAAAGTAATCTACCAGCTCATAGATATTCACACTCCCTGCTTTCCTATTTTAATCATTGTGATGTTCTTACTTTCTGTAAAGATCCTTCATTTTCTTACCTGTAAGTCAAAGCCCTCAAATTCAGCTCAAGGGCTGCCTGCCCACCAAATCTTACCTGATTATTCAATTAAATGTAATGTTTCCGTTGGCAATACCATCACTTTAATATATATATTTCAGACAGGGAGAGAGAGAGAAACATCAATGATGAGAGATAATCATTAATTGGCTGCCTCCTGCATACCCCACACTGGGGATTGAGCCCACATCCCAGGCATGACTGGGAATTGAACCTTGACAGCCTGGTTCATAGGTTGACACTCAAACACTGAGCCAAGCTGGCTGGGCAATACCATCACTTTTGATGACACCTTTTATATTCCACAACCAGCTACTTTATGGTAGGATTCACACCTTATTCTATGGATAGTCCTTTCATGTCCTAAAGGTGTTTTTAAAGTAAATTAATGAACATAGTTTCCATTAGAAAACAAATTATATATAAATAGCTTCTTAAAAGAGAAAAAAAATTATTATCTTCCTCTCTAACATTGGTTTATCTTGGATTTTACTTTTTCACAATAAGGAATTGTATGCATGCTTAGTAAATGTAATTTTCTGATCATCACCTCCTAAATTATACAATAAATACAATTAAAATTATAACCAAAATCAAGACTTTTTAATCCAAATTTTTGATATATGGGCTTTAATTTTTGTTTTATTTTAGAGAGAAGAAGGGAGGGAGGGAGAGAGATGTGAGAGAGAAACATCAATCAGCTGCCTCCTGCATACGCCCCAACTGAGGATGGAACCCACAACCTGGGTATGTGTCCCGACTGGAAATCGAACCAGCCACCTTTTGGTGTACAGAACCAGGCTCCAACCAACTGAGCCACATCAGCCAGCATTTTTATATGGACTTTCGATCAAGTAACATCAACAAAAAATTAACCATTTATTAAATTACAAAATAATAGGCAACTTAAAAGGAAGGCTCTGAGCGTCAGCATTTTTCCCATAGGTCTCTTTTATCTAGTAGGAAAAGTTATTACTGAAGACATATGTTTAACAAAAGAACTCTACATCCACATTATCCAGGTCAGAAGTAAAAGGCATTTTCTTCACTTTGCCTAATGTATTGCAGCCAGTGAAGAAGAAAAAAACACATTTTGCTGCTGTCTCATGACCTTTAAAAGGCTGGATTCCCCAAGCAGCTTTGCTAAACCGGAAGACTTGCTTTCATGAAGCAGCCTAAGTTTAAATTCTGAGCCACCTTGCTGGTTCTAATCTGTAAAATGAATAGATTCTCAACAGAAAGCGTTAATCTTATTCCTCTTGCGGAGCACCTCCGTAAAACAGGAGCTGTGAGAGAATTATTCCAGGCCTTCCTCTTAGCATGACTACTGCATATATCTTGTTGTGTTACTAGACACTCCGGCATTTGAGTATGTGACTTCGTGATACTCTCCAGGACCTCTAGAATGAAAAGGGGTCACAGTAAGAGCGAGGAGATTTCTTATATGAGTGACATTCCTTAGACACCTGATGATTTGAGGTCACCAAGCAGGCCTTGGACAATTGTTTGGAAAGAAACGGTATCTTTATCAACAAAAGGGAAATGAGGCAGAAAGATAAAGAGATGGAAGGAAATGTCATTGCAAATAGCTTGGGAGGCAGACAATGCTGGAACGGAGAGCTGCATTGTCAGACTACAAGTAAATGACACAATCTCTCAAAACTTCCATTTCTTCAACTGCATATGATCATGCCACCTAAATAAAGAGTGTTATAACAATTAAGATAAAGTGCTAGCACTTTTCTTGATACATTTCGCTACGACTATTAGCCTTATGAATATGGCTGAACCTTGCAGCAGACATTGACCCACCACCTAGACAACCACTTTATGCTGTCTGAACAGATATTCAATTTTGTGTACATGTCTACCCTCTCCCACAAAATTCTATATGGCTGAGGGGAGCTGACTTCACCTCTCAACTATAGGAATGAATTGGTTTTGTGTGGGATTGATTCCCATCAAGATGTCCAATGTTGGCCAATGATAGTAACCTTTCCTCAGAGGTTAGTTGGAGGCTTCTGAGATTGATCTTTCTCATTCATAAAAGAAAGGTACAGAAAGCCCCTCTTTTTAAACCGCTCATGTGAGCGTGGACGAATGCACCTTTGCTTGCTACTCACAGCCATCCTAACACCATGAGGAATCATCCCGGGAACCAGCTTCAGGGTGAAGCCAAGGACAAGGCACATAGATGGAAACACGTGGTCCTTGATGATGTCACTACATCATTGGATCAATAAGCCTCCTCCACTATTAGTTTCCTGGTGTTTGAAGTCAATACTTTTTTATTGTTTAAATTACTTTGACTTTAGTTTTCTATCTATTGCAGGTAGAAGAATACTAACCCTAAATCTGTGTAGAAAATGAAGATTATAATTTTTAAGCAAACATAAAAAATAAATTGTTTTAAACATTTTGATCTTTTATTAGTAAATCCATTTCCAATTTGAAGCCATAACTTTAGTTTCTCTTTCAAAGTATACTGTAGTAAGGAGAGGATCTGAAGAAAGGGATAAGTAACTGCATCTCTTTCTGTGTACAAATATCCCTAATAATTTCTCTGTATCCCATAACCATTTACTATTCATACAGACTTCTTAAATCTTTGCTTGAGCACTCCTAATATTTGAGGCATATGATTTCCTTAAAATGTGATCCCTACATAATTTTTCCTGACTTTTCCCCACAAAAACAAAGACATGAGCGGCCTTCCCAGTATAACCTCATATGTCCCATAGCTTTGGTTATCATTTATGCCAACCATTTTTAAATGTTATCTCTAGCCCAGACTTTTCTTACATTTCAAAGCTATACATTTATCTTCCTCCTAGAATTTTTACTTGTGATTTGGCAACTTAAACCTAGTGCCCAGAATGGGTAGCATTTTCTCTCTCCAAAACTTAATCTCTCTTCTGTTATCCCCTTCTTAGTGAAAGCTATTATTATTCATCCAGTCTTCCAAGTTATTTTATATTCCTTTCAGACTTTTCCTTGTCACTAACCTTCAATGATGAACAAGTACTCTAGATTACATCAGCTTATCAACTCGCGGTTATCTTCTTTTCTGCATTTCCACTGCTTCTACTTAAGTCAGGCTTTCATCATTTTATGGCTTATCAGAATATGCCTCTAATTTGTCAAATTGCCTCTAGTCTTTTTTCTCTTACACTATCCACAGTGTTGCCAGAGCAAACTTTTCTTTCATCAAACCAGTTGTCATGTCATTTTCTGCACACTATTGCCTGTTGAAAATGTCTAAATAAGACAGGTGTGTGTGTGTGTGTGTGTGTGTGTGTGTGTGTGTGTTTAAATTATCTGCCTGGCTAGCTTTAGGACTTCAAACTTACGGGTGTTTACCATTCACCTTTCACACCCTTCTTTCGTAGGCCACAACTCTCTCTAGTCATGTCCCCAGACCATTTTATTGCCTTCATACTCCATGTGGGTCAGGAGATCTTACTCATCTTAAATATGTATCATCCAGCTCAGTGATGGCACAAAAGTGGTGGTCTATACTTGTTCATTAAATAAGTAAGGAATGGATTACCTCAAGTGGTCAGAAATGATCGCAAAACCCACAGTTGATCAATTATAAAAAGAAAAATTTTGAGAAGTGTTCATATACTGGTGAAACAAATTGAGAAAATTACCCCCAAATTCTGGCTATAAAGGCATTCTGAAAGGGAAGTTGCCTTTCCTAAACACCAAAACCTTGGCTACAACTCAGACATGTGATTTTAAGAATATATGTTGTTTTTGCCAGGGTGGTGTGGCGCAGTTGGTTGAGCATCACCCCATGTACCAGAGGGCACTGGTTGATTCCTGGTCAGGGCACATGTTTGGGTTGCTGACTCAGTCCTTAGTAGGGGACTCTCAGGAGGCAGCCAATCGATGTTTCTCTATCATCAATGTTTCTATCTCTCCCTTCCTCTTTCTAAAATTAATAAAAGCATACTAAAAAAAGAATATATATTGTTTCTTTTACTTGATGCTTTATGTACAAAGAAATAAAAAGAGACAAAAGTATTATCTTTGAACACCCAGACTATTGAGTAGACAATTTTATTGTTGGTTTCCAGGTCACTTATATTTCCTTCTGTAAGGGATTTTAAAAATTTATTTTTAAGCTCTGATCTTTAAAGAATAAATGTGTGAATATAAATGAGACCTAATTTTTACAGAGTGAATTTATAAAAGCCTACATATCCAAATAACATTGATCTGTCAAAGTGCACAACTAGCTTATTTTGCTTAATACACCTATGTAATTCCCCTTTTAAGATTATTTTTGCTGATGAACTCCAAACCCCAGAAGGAACCAGCACTATTACTTATTCCATAAATACGTTTCTTTTATCAAACACCATTCTCTTTTCATTCACTGAACAGATACTTTGTATGAATCTGTTCCATGTCTCACCGGGAATAAAAACCAGTGATCAAAATGAACAAAAATCTCTGCCTTAATAGTGTTCATCCTCTAATGATGCTCAATATCTACCTTATCTCTTCTGCTCTGAGTCCACAGATAAAATGCACACATACACATGTATATGTACACACACTGGATAGAATATGGAGAGAATGCTGGGTCACATTGACATTGGGACCTTTAAGTAAAAACAAAATCAATACATTAAATTGATTAATGAAATTATTTTTACTAATTAGTCATAACATTTGAATTACTACTGTTATTCAACTTTAGTAATGGGTTTGTTTATTTATAATAGTACTTACTGTGAATACAACAGGTAAGAGAATAATAATTTTTGTAAATTAGTATAATTTATGTCAATTATTATAATTCTATATATAAAATACACTTAAAACATAATGAATTAGTATTTTGTAATTTTTACTTTATATTATAAGTTCAAACATTTAGTACCCTTGGATAAGAAATTGCTTTCAGTTCTGGTGACCCTGGGTGGGTGATGTTATGTAGATATTATCAAGATTATTTCCTGACACATAATAATGAGAAAGTATGCAAAACACTTGGCTATTCTGTGGTACTTATTAATTGCCTGTGTAATACAGTAGTTTGTTCTTTAATCAAAGCTGATTGAGTTAATAATTGAATGTTTGGAATAGTGATTTACAGCTGACTTTCTCTATGTGTTTGAATTTATCATGATAACCATGAATCGGTTTTGTTACTGTGTTGTGTATTGCTTTAAATTAAACTGAGGGAATTAATAATTGAATGGCAATTATAAAAGCTGTAAGGCTGATGTTTCATTATCTTGGTTATTTTCTATCTATTATGCTCACATACATACCCAGCATTTCCCAACTGCCCATCACTATCACCAGAACAATAGGTTATGCCTGTTAAACATCACATATCCTAATCGATATACTAATATGGACATCATTTTTACATTTTTATTGTTTTTAATTCTAAGAGTATTTGAGAAGCTATAATATTGAAAGCACCACATGCATATATTTATATAATGATATTACAAATTTGAGTAGTTCATTATATTTTCTTATATAACTTTTGTTACTTTATCTTTCCTTTAAAGGCCTAACACATTTATTTTGAAATATCACATAAATTAATATGTTCGTTTTTTGTAAAATAGTGGAATCACCATTTCATAGGCTAGCAAACAGAGGGTTAAGTGTCCTATATTATCTTCCCCAGCCTGTCAGTAATAGAGCAAAAAGCGAAGTGAACATTTTCTATTTGATTTACTTCCAGTTTACCTTTGTGATTTTTCTCCTGCCAAGTACTACAATCTTCTTAGGTAAAAATTTTTATCATTCTTGTTTCCTGTTCTAAAACTTGAAATGACTTTCCATTATGGTTTTTCCCATTCTTTTACTTAATATGCAAACCCCTGTATAATGAGACCAACTTTCTAAATTTGATTTTTTAAGTAAGCCTGACTAAAGTCCTGCATATAGCAAAATATAAGAAGGTGTATATTTTACAATTAACCCTGTCATCAATATAGAGGGTGAATCTGGGAAGAAACTTGAGGCAAGTAAGTTGTTTAGGTTCTAATGTTAGTTCACGTGAAAGATAACAAACTGGCTCTAGAGAAGCAAAATAGAGACAAGCAAAGCCCTGTGGACTGTGCCTCTTAGAATGGTCTTCAACTCTAGGGTGTTTTACATGTAATAAACGTTAAGAGGCAGCAGAGGTAATTCGGCTGGTGAATTAAAGGGAGACACAATTGTATGGTCACTTCATAGCTGGATCCTTTCTGTCCTGAGCCAAAGACCATCTCTATAAACACAAACCATCTGACAAGTCCACATTAATGGTCACAAAGATATGAGGCAAGAACAGCATTTAGAAACCTTAATAAAACACTAAGATAAGTTCCTTTAAAATCTCTCAATCCTTTTTATTGGTCAAACTATATTAGAATATTGTTTGTTTTTATGTGTGTGCTGTTTCTGTAGGCTTCTTTTGGTTGTTTTAGGTGCAAAATTTCAGTTGGGAAATTAATTATACTTAAGAAATCATGGTGACATCTCCAAAATAACTCAATTCATATAAATTCATTTCAACAGGTTTTCCTTAAGGAATTTCCTATTGCAATGTTTTTAGCTTCAATATATAGAGAATGATTGATGGAAGTGCACAGTTGATGGGGGTGGGGATGTTATAAGAGTGGGCTTTTACTTTTTGAGAGAAGTGTGTGTTCTTGTTTGTATTACATCATAAATGCAGAAGCAATGAATTAAAGTTGTGTGAGAGCAACTGTCAGCTTAATATTCGAAAGAACTTAATTTAGAACTTTCCAAAAATGAAATGGGTGATAGTGTGCCAAAGTGACTATAATCTGGATTCATATATTGAATGAAAGAGCACAGAAAAACTAGAGGTGTGAATAACTGGTCCTGGTTATAATATTTATAGTTGATTAAATTAGGCCAGGCACTTCAACTTTGAGCCTCAATTCTCTTTATCTGTCGCTACTAAAGAAGCTACTTTCTTAACAATAAATTAATGGTATTATATTCATACCTGAGGGAGAAAAATAAGTCAGTTGTTAAGAAAAATTATGCAAGAAAAATGGGGACTAATTTGGGTACATCATCTTCACAATGAATCTTTAACAGAATACTTTATTAATTATAACTGAACTATTTAAACCAGATGTACTAGCATTCTGCATATGTGAAAAGCAAAGGTATTGTTACAAAATTATTTTAAGCAATTCATAATTGGGTAATGTAAAGGTATTCATTTCTGTATATTTAAAATTCTAGAAGTTTTTCATTCTGCTACACTTTAATCATTCTGAGTAAATTTATTTGATTACTATGCATACATCCACATACATTTTAATCGGATTATGCCTCAGAGCTCTCATCAAAGATCAATTAAAAATATTAATTAACCAATTGAAATCTGTCATCTGAGGAACTTGAAATTAGCCTTTTCTCAGGTCCTCCCTTCATTTAGTATTTTTAGAACTCCATTCATCTCTATGGCTTTATTTAGTCATAATGTGTGTGTCATTCTACAAAGAATTCAAACCAGTTCCCAAAAAAGGCCATTTTATATTAAAATTATAATTGTTGTCAACACCCATTGCACTTTCTGCATTTTTGTTTGGTGGAGAGATGAGACCTTTTAAGAATATCAATGATTCCTCTAATCCCAGACCATTCTCTAGGACCTGAGGGGTTCATTCCAGAAATAAACAGTATTTGTTACAGTTCGTTTCCTGTTGCTTCTTTAGGGAAATGAATGTAACACTTCAATGACAGAAAAGAAAAAGCTGTGTGGGGGAAACATGCTGAACTTTCAAATGCCAGTAGGCCCATATGGCATCTGACCTAGGAACAAGCTCCCCCTGGAATAACTCTCCCCGCCCCACTCCATCACTCAGCACGCGCCCCTGCTGCTCTTGCTGGTCGGTAGGGCAGGAGTGCTTTTGTGCTCTTTGAATGAACTATTTTGCATTGAAAATATACTAAATATCACTCAGCCTTAAACAGCCAGAGCTGCCAAGTGAATATTTTTAGAGACAGATTGAGGGAAACAGATAGTTCCCAGAGCAGAGAGATAGTGAAGGCAACTATTTCTTAACTACTTTTACTAACTCTTCTAATACATAATCTTTCGTAAGTAAAAAGCAGATTTCCTAATGTTTGGTAACCGAAGGTGATAGCTCTGTACTATTAACCGATAGATAATATTACTACTTCAGACTGGTATATTATTTGTTCATGTTACTGGATGTATGTTATCCTGACTTATGCCCATTGCAATGTCTCTAGCTACATAACAAGACCTCAATAGCCTCATTTTGAAATCAAGGAACTGAGGCACACAGCTATTAAGTAACTAATCCAAGTCAGGCAGTTATGGGATGGCCAGACAAGGACAACAGCTGTGTCAACAGCAACCAATATATATTGTTTCCCTGCCATGTGTGAAGCACTGGCTGCATATTCTCGTTTTCAATCATTATCAGGATGTAGCAAGAAAATCTTGGACCACATACTGCAAAATATGCAATCATTAAATATACTAGGATCAGCGGGTTTTGAATTTGGGTAAATCTTCTAGTAGTTCTGTGTCAGAGTTTCTGTGCATGGAATGCCTGCCTAGGAACTAGGGGGAAAAGTTATTAAAATGGTGAACAATTTTCTGGATAGCATATAATATAACTATATTAGATGTTATACTTTTTTTTTCCTATAAAAGAAGGACCATAAAACCATGTCTTCAAAAAGTACTGCCCTTTATTTCCCACCTTCAGAAGAGTTCGCCCAGCTTGCATCATCTGATGTTGAGTGCCATTCAAGGAGTGCTGAAAAGGATGGACATGGCTGCGGCCCCAACGTTCACCGGCTACTCTTTCTGCCAAGAGCACCGACCGCTGTTATCTCCTAAGGACCTCCATTCTTTGTTGTGGTGACCTGAATTTTATTGGATTTGATGCAATAATTGGTATTAGACCCAATTCAGATTGCTGAAAATTAAGAAGATTGATCAGGGTGTCTAAAAAGGTCAGTCTTCTCTGGTGGTGTGATGTGCTGACCTGAGGCCAGCGATAGTTATAGGAAGCGAAGGTGAGAGCCTTGATAGAATTACACCTTCCTTTGGGCATTTTCTTATGAAGCTAATGGAACCCTGTATTTCTTTTTATGCAAATTGACTCAATTTTTGTCTTAGTTGCAAATGATTTATTATTTATTACAAAGGGTATTACATATGTGTCCATTTTTTCCCCCCGCCCAGGACAGTCCCCTAGCCTCCCTCATCCCCCAGTGTCTTATGTCCATTGGTTATATTTTCTTATGAAGCTAATGGAACCCTGTATTTCTTTTTATGCAAATTGACTCAATTTTTGTCTTAGTTGCAAATGATAGCAAACTTAAGTGATAAAAATGGAGAATCCAATTTAGAGAATATTGGGGTTATCCTGGTACCTGGAATTTGTATTAATTGTGATATTAATTTGCCTCTATAATATAATGTAATGTGTGAATTATAGCTGCACTGCATATAAATGTTTTATTTGTCACTTCCATGCTGTAAGTTCTAAGAAGGTAAAGAACAACTTGGTTGGATTTACTGCGTATGACCCCACGTCCACCACAGTTTGTGACACAGAGTAGGTGTTCACTAAATCTTCATAAAAAAGAAGAAAAGAAGAGAAAAGGGAGAAATGAAAGAAAAAAATAGGTCCAACATTGTTACTAATTCAAAGACAGCGAGTGCGAGTCTGACATGAAAATAGATTACAGGATATATTTTTAAATGTTATAAACATTGGAAAAGAGCCCAAAGAATACCCATCATTATTTTCTTAAATGTTACCTGGAACACATTTTTTAATAAAAAAAAAATCATAGTGCTTTAACATAAAAGTCACTTAAAAAATTCTAGATACTCAATTTGGGTGTTAAAATATATACAAGTTTACCCTTTTAGTTTTCCTAACATATAATATAGTACATACAAATTATAACAGCTGTATTCAACATTAAAAACTCTATCTGAGGTACCATCTCACACCTGTCAGAATGGCTATCATCAACAAACGACAAGTGATGGCGAGGATGTGGAGAAAAAGGAACACTCAGGCACTGCTGGTGGGAATGCAGACTGGTGCAGCCACTGTGGAAAACAGTATGAAGTTTCCTCAAAAATGGAACTCCCATTTGACCCAGTAATCCTACTTCTAGGAATATATCCCAAGAAACCAGAAACACCAATCAGAAAGGATATATGCACACCTATGTTCATAGCAGCACAATTTACCATAGCTAAGATTTGGAAACAGCCTAAGTGCCCATCAGCAGATGAACATTAGAAAACCATAGTACATCTATACAATGGAATACAACACTGCTGGGGGATGGGAGTGGCTGGGGAGAGGTCAATGGGGGAAAAAGGAGACATATGTAATACTTTAAATAATTAAAAAGTAGAAATGAATAAATATGTTTCTATTATCTGAAACATGAAAAAGGAGAGGAGAGAAGCAACTTTCAAGCATTGATGGAGGTAGCCTTAAGCAATGTGGCAGAACAAAAAATAGAAAACCATAGATGCTGAGACCAGCCTGCTGGACAGGAAGGTGAAAGAGAATAAATGCATTTTTTAAGTCACCTTTTTACTTAAGTCATGTATAAAAAGGAAAGTCACATATCAATAGTCCTTTTACATAGCAGCTGTAGGTGAGAATTAAGTAAATAAGGTCCTATTTATACATCATGAAAAAAAAACCAACACAACTTGATCTGATTTAGGATGACCTTATTAACAGCTACTGCAGATTTCAAAACCATCAGAGCAAACAAGATTATACTCTTAAAATTCAGTTTCAATGCTTTTAAGTACCGTGTTTTAATTAACCTTTTTTTCTCTTTTACAGCAAAAACAAAAACAAACCCACTCAAATCTGTCATTTCTCTACTAGTGATCCTTGAAATGATATTCATCTAAATAACTTAAGGCAACCCTAGCCGGTTTGGCTCAGTGGATAGAGCATTGGCCTGTAAACTGAAAGGTCCCAGGTTCGATTCTGGTCAAGGGCACATGCCCGGGTTGTAGGCTTGATCCCCAGTGAGGGACTTGCAGGAGGCAGTCGATCCATGATTATCTCTCATCATGGATGTTTCTATCTCTCTCTCCCTCTTCCTTTCTCTCTGAAATCAATAAAAATATACTTTAAAAAAATAAATAACTTAGGACAAATATTGCTTTAACTTGATCTACAACTACTACCTCAGCACAAAGAAAAAAGAGTGCTTCAAATGTAATGGCCTGAATATGAAGACTTTATTAACATATAGTGAAATCTCATTTTCTCAGTAGGATGAGAACTCTTTGGGAATCTTTGGACTTTGCTATGATGCAGGCTTGTGTAATTCTTATCAGAATGATTACTCCCTTAACTGTTTTGATTTCTATAAAGCCCACTCTTAAAGATGGTAAGGAACATCTTGGTACCTTAAACAGACTTTCAACATTTTATCTTTGTTTACAGACAGATTATTCTGTGGGTTAAATATCCATTTTAATGGAATGAATATAAAACTTGCTGTGTATGTCAGAAATCGGTCACCCTAATATTAACTTAATGTTTAAGGTTTATTAAATTTCATATACTCAAGTACCTCTTAAGCAATAAATGGTTATAAATGATTAATATTAACTAACAACGCTCCTTTGACCATAAAGTCTTCTTAAGGCAACCAAAGTAGGTATGTGCATGAAGAAATTTGTAACTGACTACACAGTGAGTCTGTGTTAATAAAATGTGCCTTTCAGTAGTGAAGGACCTTTAGTAGGTAACACAAACATAGGTTAATTCAGCACACATTAAGCTTCTCTTCTGTGCATGATCTTTTATGACAGTACTTACCACTCTAATATAATATATATAATATATGTTATATATAAACATTATATATATGTTATATATATATATATATATATGTTTAGACTTTCTGAAGGTTTCTAAAAGTTGGGGGATATATCAAAACTTAAAGCAGCATTCATTGTATATATTTTAGAGCTCTTCAACAGAATTTTTTTTTAATTTATGGAAATGATCTGCATTTTTCAGTACTGCAGCCACTGGTTACGTATGAATAGCAAGAACATAGAATGTGCTAGTTTGGTTGAAGAACTGAATTTTATTTAATTATTTAATTAAATCTATATTTAATTAGCAACATGTGACTAGGCAGTGATGGCGAACCTTTTGAACTCGACATGTCAGCATTTTGAAAACCCTAACTTAACTCTGGTGCCTTGTCACATATAGAAATTTTTTGATATTTGCAACCATAGTAAAACAAAGATTTACATTTTTGATATTTATTTTATATATTTAAATGCCATTTAACAAAGAAAAATCAACCAAATAAATGAATTCACGTCTCACCTCTGACACGCATGTCATAGGTTCGCCATCACTGGACTAGTGGCAACTGCAGTGTCTAGCACATGCAGGTGTAGCAGTTACAGTCTTGGTCTTTGGAGCCAAACACCATTCCCTCTCCCTCTCATCTTTTTTCTCTGCTAACTTTTCCTCTCTTCCTCTTTCTTGCCTTTTGTTCTTCATGCTCTACTAGGTATAGTATGCAATTTCATATTGGTTTAGTACTGTTTATCACTTGGGTCAGGACAAAGAATAAATATAAGTCATAGGTTTTATTTTTCTAAGAATTTCATATCTACTTGAGCTACACTCACTAAGGAAAAAATAGAAAAGACTCATATAAACAAAATCAGAAATAAAAAAGGGAGGTTATCACAGACATCACAAACATTGAAGGATCATACTAGAATGCTATGAAAGACTATATGCTGCTAAATTCAACAACCCTAGAAGAAATGGGTAAGTTCCTAGAAATATATTACCTTCCTAGACTGAATTATAAAGAATTAGGAAATCTAAATAAACCAATAGACAAGTGAGAAAATTGAAACAACCACAAACCTCTTTGCCCCCTCAAAAATAAAAAATAAAAGCTCAGGACCTTATGATCTCACTAGTGAATTCTACTAAGCATTGAAAGATTTGATACCTATACTTCTCAAACTCTTATGAAAATTGAAGAGGAGACAAAACTTCCTAGCACATATTATGAGGCCAATATAATCCCTGATACCAAAACCTGGTAAGTATAACACAAAAAAAGAAAACTACAGACCCATATCTGTAATGAGTGCAGATGCAAAAATCTTAAACAAAATACTTTCATATCGGATACAACAATATATTAAAAAATAATATATCATGATGAAGTGAGGTTCATTCTAGGGGCATAGGGTGGTTCAATATATGCAAATCAATCAATGCATTACACCACAGTAACAAAATAAAGAATAAAATAATATGATCATACCAAATATGCAGTAAAAGTGTTTGATAAAATACATCCATATACGATTAAAATACTCAATAAAATGGGTATAGAAGGAAATCACTTCAAGCTAATAAAGGCCATATACAACAAACCCTCAGCCAATATCATACTCAATGTCGAAAAACTGAAAGCTTTTTCTCTAAAATCAGAAATAAGACAAGGATGCCCACTCTCACCACTCTTACTTAACATATTTCTGGAAGTCTTAACCAGAAAAATTAGGCAAGAGAAAGAAATAAAAGTCATACAAATTGGGAAGGAAGAAGCAAAAATGTCACTTTTTTCAGATGGCATGATTCTGTATATAGAAAACCGTAAAGACTCTACCAAAAATTATCAGAAGCAATAAACAAATACAGTAAAGTTTCAGGATACACAATGTATAAAAACCCACTTTTTTCCTATATACTAGCAATAAAATGTCAGAGAAAGAAATGGGAAAAAAAATTCCTTTTCCAATTGCAGCCCCAAAAATAAAATACCTAGAAATATACTTAACAAAAAAAGTGAAGAACTTATATACTAAAAACTATAAAGCATCATAAATAGAGATTCAAAAAGACACAATGAACTAGATAGATATTCCATGTTCATGGATTGGAAGAAGCAACATAGTTAAAATGGCCATATTACCCAAAGCAATATACAGATTTAATGTAAATCCCACCAAAATCACAATGTCATTTTTTTAAAGAAATAGAACAAAAAAAAATCATCAGATTCTCTCTCATCATTAATCTCTCCCTCTCTGTTTCTCCGAAATCAGTAAAAATATCAAATAAAATAAAATAAAAACTGAAACTCATAGGCACAGACAACAGTACGGTGGTTACCAGAGAAAAGGAGTTGGAAGGATAATAAAGGGTAAAGGGGGTCAAATATATGGTGACAGGAGATAATTTTACTTTGGGTGGTAGGCACACAATGCAATATGCAGATCACATATCATGGAAATGTACACTTGAAACCTATAAAATCTTATTAACCAATGTTACCACAATAAATTTAATTAAAATAAATGAATGAATGAATGAATAAATAAATAAATAAATCTAGTTGAGGAGTCAAAAATCATATATTGCTTGGCCAGTGTTGCTCAGTGGGCATCAATCTAGGAACCAGGAGGTCACAGTTCAATTCCAGGTCAGGGCACATGCCCAGGTTGCAGGCTCAATCCCTGGTGGAGGGCATGCAAGAGACAGACAGTCAGTGATTCTCTCATCATTGATGTTTCTATCGCTCTCTCTTCCTCTCCCTTCCTCTCTGAAATCAATAAATATTTATATATTTTAAAAATCATATAAGTACACACCCATACACACATATTTTATATATACATATATATTCTGATTATGTCAAATAATTTTGTACATGAGTAAATTCAGAGGAAGAGAAGATTATTGGCAAGCATAGTCTTGATTTGGCTAAAGCATGGACTGTTAAAATGGTTCTTTACAAATAAGTTTATAGCTCCCGCCGGTTTTGGTAAGTGGTTAAACATAGGTCTGTGGACCAAAGGGTTGTGGGTTTGATTCCTGGTTAAGGGCATGTACAAAGATTGCAGGTTCCCCAACTCCAGTAAGGGTGCATACAAGAGGCAGCTAATCGATGTGCCTCTCTCATGTTGATGTTTCTCTCTCTCCTCCTCCTCCTCCCTCCCTTCCACTCTAGAATTCAATGGAAAAAAATGTCCTTGGATTAAAAGAAAAGAATAACTTTAGAAAAGTATTCAGGGTCTAGATCACAGAGGACATCACAATGAGTTTGACTATTATGCATTAGAAAATAGAAAAATATTAAAGGGTTTAAAACTGGAGTTTAAGATTATTCTGGAAGCATTTATCTGCATTATAATAAGATAGTGTACTTTAATTGTCTGCACATTGTGTTATAATCACCTATGTATATGTCTATTTCATCAACTAGAATCCAAAGATTACTGATAATACTATTGTGATTAGTAATTAATAATAGAAAGGAGAAAAGAGAAGACCAGACATTATAAGCATATCATCTGGGCAGCTTCACCAGGAAGCTACAATTTCACACTCCCCAGGGAAATACCAGTCCATTCCCTACAGATTACTAGGGAAAGGGGTCTGATAAAAGGGGAGTTAGATGTATGTGCAGTGAAGCTGGGGTGACTAGGGGAGATTCCCATCAGTCAAACCTGGGGACAGAGATCATTGGCTACAGTAGGCAGAGCCACTGCAAGCTTGCGAAAATGTAGGAATAATCTCCCTAAACAAAGGATTTCGCTCTCTTGTGACTCTTGTTGCTCTTGTGACTCTTGGCTCTTGTGACTCTTGGCTCTCTTGCATTCACCCATATGGCCCATGGCCATGTGGATCCCACACGCAGTGGACTGATAGACTGCAGCAGTGAACACAAGCTAAGCTAGCCCAATGCTGGACTGGACTTGGCTCCAACATAGAAAGGAAACTCTCGACACTGGCTCTGATTTTAGCTCTACTGAAGCTCCAGCTACACTTCTTCCTTGGGGGAATGAAGGGAAATGGGACTTTGGAAACTCAGGGGTGTGATTCCATGTAAATAAGTCTTTCTATTATACCTCACCCGCCTATGGGGCCTTCCAGAAATTCATATTATAGTAGTACCCCTAGAACTCTACTTCCACTGGTAGCAATAGGTGTGGGTGAGGACCTCTCCCCACCGATAACATTGAGAGAAGAAATTAATCTTATTTATTTTAGTAATTTATTTAGTAATTTATTTTAGTAATTTACCTACCACAATGTCAGCCTTGTAAGTACTCATAAAGTATCACAATTTTATTTTCCTGAATGCACATATCATACCTAACACTACAAATGTCTATTTAATCTTCAAATACTGTCCAAAGATGCAGAAGTTAATACTCTAATTTTCTTTTGTGTAAAGTAGGGGAATGCAAGTCTCTTTTTCTGCATTAAATATATTATCCTTTGCTCGGCAGCAGTACAGTGAGTTTTAAACTGGGGGTACACAAAAAAATCATAGTCTATGTTTGCTCATTATAGGGGGTGGTCTCCCCATTAACACGGTCTAGTCCAGTAATGGCAAACCTATGACATGCATGTTAGAGGTGACACATGAACTCATTTTTTTGGTTGATTTTTCTTTGTTATATGGCATTTAAATATATAACATAAATATAAAAAAAATATGTCCTTGTTTTACTATGGTTGCAAATATCAAAAAATTTCTATATGTGACACAGCACCAGAGGTAAGTTAGGGTTTTTCAAAATGCTTAAAGTTAAGTTAGGGTTTTTCAATATGTGACACGCCGAGCTCAAAAGGTTCACCATCACTGGTCTAGTCCTTCCTGCTTCAAATCATAGGGGCAGAAGGATTTGTTCATTTCTTATGCCTAGATATTAGGGACCTGAAAATTCTTTCTGACAAGATAGAGACAATGGAAATATATAATTCAGGGTAAGCTACACCAAGAAAGGCTAAGGAGGCCAGAAAAAACTCAGAACCAGGATGTGCCTTCTATGTTTTAGACAAACAACAGATAACAGAATATAAATGAGCAGAAATATTCAACATTTCAATTCTGCCCGGACCACGTAAAAGCTCTCATTCATATGGACAACATGCTATCTCCAGTTTTCATGGACATTTCTGGGCTAGCTCAAATGGTACCCTCCTTTTTATTTTCCCCAGTGAACCCAGATTTACCAGTGAGCCTCGGTACCACAGGAAGCCCTCACAAGAGAAACAACTCGGTTAGCATAATACAGCAGGGAAATGGAGCCTCAAAGAATTCACTTCAGAGATACCAAGCGAGTCCATTAAAATAAATAAACAGGGGAATTCATGACTAAATAGAGATAAATATCTCTCAACAGCAGATGGTGCAATGCACAAAACATGCAAAATGAAAGTTTCCAGATTATTTTTCTTATACTTTTATTATAATGTTTTTGGAAAATTACTCTTATAAAACACATAATAAATAATTTCTGATACTGACCTAAGTGAAATTATAGTCTAACAATATAGTCAGGTCTGCAAACCTTATTCATTAGTGAGATAAATTAGGCATTGTAATACAGTTGCACACAGGATCCACTGAAGGCAGGAGAGGGAAGTGATTACCTAAGTGCCTATAGGCAGGAAGAACAGCAGGGAGGGCTACAGAGAGAAAAGAGTGCCTTAGTTTTTTGATGAATGAATAATGACTTTGCAAATGATCAAGGGAAGAGAGTATTTCAGACAGTGTGAGCAAATTGCACAAAGCCATCGTGGTATATACACCTGGAGAATCACCTGGGAACTCCAAGTAGGTTCATCTGGCTAAGCTGTAAGTTATTTAAGTTATGATCACAGAGGAAAGAACATGAACTTTGAAGTCAGACAAGCTCACAGCCCTGACCCATCCTACATAGTGACTTTGAACATATTAAATAACTCATCTTGGTCTCATTTGTTAGGAGAGAATAATAATTACCTTGTTGGGATTCTGTGAAGGTTAAATGAAACAGGAATCTAAAATATCTTCATAGTGTCTAGGGTAAATAAGATGCTCAATAAATCATACCGGTTCTCCTCCTCCTCCTCCCGCTCTTCTTCTTCCTCCTCCTCCCCATCATCATCACCATCCCCTTCAGATTGGAGAAGGCTCTGGAAAGCCTCAAGTTCCATAATGACTATATACATAGAAGACATTGAAAGACTTAAAGCAGTCTGGCCGGCATCGCTCAGTGTTTGAGTGTTGACCTATGAACCAGGAGGTCATGGTTCAATTCCCAGCTGGGGCACATGCCTAGGTTGCAGGGTTGATTCCAGGTGTGGGTATGCAGGAGGCAGCCGTTCAATGGTTCTCTCTCATCATTGATGCTTCTATCTCCCTCTCCCTCTCTGAAATCAATAAGGATATGTATTTTTAAAAAATAAAGACTTAAGCCCTGACCGGTTTGACTCAGTGGATAGAGCGTCAGCCTGCAAACTGAAGGGTCCCAGTTTTGATTCCGGTCAAGGGCATGTACCTTGGTTGCGGGCACACCCCCAGTGGGGAGTGTGCAGGAGGCAGCTGATCGATGTTTCTCTCGAATTGATACTGCTAACTCTCTATCCCTCTCCCTTCCTCTCTGTAAAAAAAAAAAATCAATAGAACATATTTTTTTAAAAAACTAAAGACTTAAAGCAGAGAAAAACAAACTTGGATTTATGTTTTAGGAAAATCACTCTTGTAGGAAGCATTGAGCCTAGAATCTGGAAAAACAGTGAGAGACAGTGACAATAGCCCTGGAAATATGATTGCAGAACAAAGACATAAATGCTGATATGGAGAGAGAGGATGTTACCATGTCTGCTTTCCCTCCTTTTTTTCCCCATACAAAGCTTAAGTGGTTTATGAAAGCCTTCAAACACAAAGCCACAATTGAGGTTGCTGTGGTTACAGTGGCAAAGAATAATATACTGTGGATCTTTTCTTTCTATCTCTTTCTTAAAGCAGTAATTTTATCACACTGTATTTCAGAATATTGTGTTGTAGCTAATCTTCTGCCAGAAAAGTTTTCTGATCTGGCTTTTAAAGTAAATGTAAGATATAACTGTAAGCCTGTGGCTCAAAACTTATTCCTTGCCCTCATCCAAGGTATTTAGGATTCCATACATGCTGTCTGATAAAAAGAGTTCAGAGCTACGTAACAGTGGATAAGAAATAAGTCAATGAAAATATAAATGTGGCTGCTAGTGTCATTGTAAGTAATGTCCAACCCTGTAGAGAATTTTCATAAGAATTTATTTGAGCCAAACGGATGACATATGCGAGGGAGGAAGATTTCAAATGCTCTGGAGAATAACTGTTTGCAGCTTCTTTTATGCATTGATATTAAGGAGGGAACATAAAGAAGATTATGTGGACGTGTGAAAGAGCAAGGTGTAGATTGGATTATAGAAGATTTAAGAAGATTACATGTTTTCCTGAGGTTGGTTATGGATTATTTCAAAAATGTGTTAAACTAGATGCACAGAAACAGTGGATAGGGCTGGCTTAAGCCAAAGATAAATCTTATACTAAATATTATATGCCTGGGGCATGACTACCCACCATGACCTTCCAGTTAGGAACTTATGATCAGATCACCCTGTGAGGTTACTTCCCATAGGACCCCTTGTTTTATTCACACAGGATGCTTCATTCCCACACAGAGCACTGTGACTGCACAAATCCTGTCGGAACCAGTGCTCTTTCTTGTCAAGGTGGTCTAGTTTTCATAAAGGAACAACTTAAGTCAGACTTTTAAGGAAACTCATCTGTATTTTCCCCCAAACCTGCTGCAAGTTTTACCTTGATTCTTCTAAGCATTGTTTTAATTTCTGAGTACTTTTGTTACTGTATTCTACTCAGTGGGGCACAATGGCTATATCCAACACCTAACCACACTGTCACATGACATTGATCTCACCTGTATTTTTTATTATTTTTTTTTCCTGGACTGTTTTTTGTTTGTTTGTTTGTTTATCTCTGTTCTCTAAAAGCATGTACTCTAATAACAGGGCAGACTGCTAATAAATGAGTGCCAAGATAATAGACGAGATAAATAATATGTATACCATCCTATATAATAAAAGCCTAATATGCTAAGTGTCCAACCATTCAGCCAGCTGGTATGACACGCACTGACCACCAGGGGGCAAATGTTCTGACCAGTAGGTTAGCTTGCTGCTGGGGTTCGGCCTATCGGGAATGGGCGAGATGGGCCGGACACGCCCTAGAGCCCTCCCACGGTTCCTCCCTGCCCCAAACGTGCACCGGTGGGGTCCCACGGCCAAAACCAGATCTCTGACAACCCCCTGAGGGGTCCTGGATTGTGAGAGGGCGCAGGCCAGGCCGAGGGACCCCCCACTGGTGCATGAATCCATGCACCGGGCCTCTAGCTTATAATAATTGAGTGTAAATGTAGTAGAGAAGGGTAGCTTTGTCCCTGATACTTGTATTCCTTTGAGAGCTTATTGCTCCACTTAGATGGATGCTAAGTTATTTTAATAGTGTTTCCTGTAGTAGCGGGAAAAACATAATAACCTGTTTTTATAGTGCTTTCCTTTACATTTATTTATTCATTGATTCCATTAACATTTATTGATCATTTATTTCATGACAGACACTGCTTTGAGAGTATAGCAGTGAACAAAATAGACCAGGATCCTTATCCTGATGGCATTTATGGTCTCATTCTCCTTGGGGAAGTAACGATGCAGTGTGTAACAAGGTGATGAGTGCAATCAAAATAAATCCAGCAAAAGAAGAAAGGAAAGAAGTATTGAGATTTTATCTTTAAAGAGGAAAGTCAGGGAAAATATCTTAAAGAAGCAAAGGAGCAATCTATGCTGGTATCTGGAAGGAAAGCATTCCAGAGTATAAAAACAAGATTACAAAGATCATAGGTAGTAACATGATACAAATATCCTCTAAG
>NW_006299245.1:206243-232115 GCF_000327345.1 Myotis davidii | reverse complement strand
GGAGTTGCTGTAAATGGGGATGTAAAAGTGGAAATGTAGCAAAGAAAGGGCTTAGTTAAGATGGAAAAAAATAAAGGGTTTATGTGCAGATACATTACATTGTTGGATAACACTAACAGCCATATGAGGTAGATATTGTTTGCTCTCATATTTCAGGCAAGCAAAAAAAAAAAAAGCAGATTATGAAACTTGATGAAGAGTCTTGCCATTGAATTAGAGTTAACAGGATTTACTGTGAGGTACTTTGATTCCTAAGACCCCTATTCAATTTACTACACCAGGGAGCCCTACCCCCTAAAAGTAAGCTGAAAGAAAAAGGGGCGGGAATTCTATGAGGAGAGGCCAGGAACCCATAGCTTATTAGGGACACTAGTTATCTAATCATAAATTCTCCATTTACATTATTATTGATACATATGTTTCAATTCTAGGACTGCCTTGTGTACTTATATGTAAGACTCCCTCCTAATACAGTGCCATGCACAAAGCATTGCTATTATTTATTGTTCATGATAATTATTGTCTTTAAGCCTAAAATAAAAAATTAATTATTTTAATTTACAGAAACAATTGCTTTCTCCTTAATTTAAAAAAAAGACTGCGTTTGCAATATCATACATAGTAAGGTGATACAATAATCTAAATTCCTGAACATATTTATTTTTAATGTTTTTATTTAAATATTTTATTTTATTTTAATAAATTATATTATTTTTAGGAATTATATATTTGGTATATACTGGAAACTAAAGTTCATAGTCTTTTACAAAATAAAACAGTAAATTTTTAGCAATGAAAATAAAAAGATTTGTATGCTAAACTATCTATTATTACTGTATTTATCCAAAAACTAATTAATTCAGTTTCTTCCACCAACATCATCAAATTAGGCTACCCTGCTGGTGGGGAGTGCGGAATATCAAAAGATAATAATTTTGTGGTGGTTTAAAAATTTATAGTTGTGAAATCTAATGATAGTGTAAGGAGAAAACATGCTTCCAGCAAAGAAGTGAACACAGAGATAATTAGAGTGCATTCAATAATATAAAAGTAATATCTTATGACTCATATTCATGTTCTTCCACTTGATCATTTCTAAACTTGGTAAAGGATATGTTACCAATTAGTTTCTTTGAAAAGTACACCAAACTAAAATGAAACTATCAAGGAACTAAAAAATCTATAGGTGATATAGAAAATGCTCATGTAATAATGGATATTCTTTATGATATAAATATGATTGCCTGTGAGTTCAAACATTGCATTTTATCAAAGTGCAATCAGTCTTAAGGTTATGTACTGTATGCATGAAAAAAATTCTTATAAAAAAGTTTCTCTTTTGGTTGTATGAATGATGCATATATGAATATAAGAATTTTTGTTTTCTTTTTACAATTTGAATGTTTTTATCTTTTACCATACTTAAATATCTTAATATAAATAATATACATGAAATGATACAAAGGCAAAACTAAATATTATCTTACACATAAACTCTTATTTCCATTCTCATAGAACTATGAGACAACACCCATCTATACTAATAAAGGTAATATGCTAATTTGACCGGATAGACCGGACGTCTTCTGGATGTCATTCCGGACATCATTCCTGACAAAGCTGGGGGTGTGGCTGGCCTGCAAACCATCCATGGCCCCTTGCTCAGGGTGGCCCCCCTTCCCCAGCAGGGACCCCACCCTGATCAAGGGCAGGGGCAGCCTGCAAACTCCGCAGCCCCCCCACCCCAGCCAGCCCTGCTCCCCAGTGGGGACCCCCCACCCTAATCTGGGGCTCCTTTTAGGGCAGGTCAGCTGGCCCCCACCCGTGCACCAGGCCTCTATCCTATGTAATAAAATGGTAATATGCAAATTGACCCTAATAGCAGAATGACCAGAATGACCGCTGGACTAGTCACTATGAGGCGCACTGACCATCTCCTGGTCCCTTTCCCTTGCTGGCCGGCTCCGATCGCCTGATGGCTACCTAAGGCAGGGGCAGGGCCAGCGAGTGGGTAGGAATAGCCAACCTCTCGGTCCCTTCCCCTGGCCATCAGACACCAATCACCCGATGGTGGGAACCAGGGGTGGGTAGTGGCAGGAGGCAGGGCTGGCTGTGGGCTGCTGGGAAAGATGGCCCTGATTTCGTGCGCCAGGCCTCTAGTCTATAATAATAAAAGCATAATATGCTAATTAGACCAGGCATCCTCTGGACAACCTCCAGGTGAAGCTGGGGCTGCGAAGAAAGCCTGGGTCTTGGGTGCCAGAGGGAAGCTAGTACCGGCAGCCGGAGGAAGGAAAGCCTACTCTTGCATGAATTTTGTGCATCACACCTCTAGTTGTTAAATATTCTCATATGTTAATATTCTTACACCTGTTTTCTTACTAGTTAGTTGATATGAATCTACCTCTATTACCTCTAAAGCACATATGTACTGATATACACACACATAACATTTTAGATAAATGTAATCACATATATAATTTTGTTATTTTCTTTTAAGTAGTTGCCTCATCTTCCTTACTGACTCTCTACATTTCACCACCCCACTCCCAACCCCACCATATCTCCTCCACTTTACCACAATCATAACAAGAAACCTTAGGTATAGTGTCTGAATCATCTGAGCATGAAAATCTGTATCCTCCACTCTAAGTGGTATATACATATAGATGAACTTGCAAGGGTTTTTTTTTTTACATTATTTATAAGAGTATACTCATAATAATTGTCTCACCTCTCTGTGTTATTTTCAATCAGCAATAGCTTGTGCAAATTGCAAATCACTCCAGGTCACTGAGTCAGCTTCATTCTTTTAAGTGGCTACATAATGCTTTTTGTTGTGAATGCAGCCTTACTTATCAACCAAACTTGCATAGTTTTAATTTTATAGAAGGATACTATCATTTTAATTTTTAATAGATTTTGAGATATTGATTTAGGAAAGCATTTGCCCAGGTGCTCATGTTAAAACACTTTTGTGCCTCGTCCTGATCTCCCAAAAAGGGACTCCGAGAGACCTGGATTCAGCCCGCAGCCAAAGGAGAGACTGCAGGTAATTTAAAATAAAAACAACATTTGTAGATACTCTAGAATTGGCTGACATCAACTTTCACCTCAAATTGGGTTATGACCCAATTCAAAATAAGACTGATGTGAAATGGGGGAGAAAAAGGACATCAGTCTAGAATCCATTTCCAAAAATTCCTTCAGAAAGGACATAAGAAAACTACTCATCTTCCATTCCTGCATTTAACAAATACACTGAATATTTCTAGATATCATAACTAGGACTAGAACTCGGAAAGAGAGTGGGCCGAACAATAATGGATAAAGAAAATTGCCTGTCCTCCAGAGGCCTTGTGCGTCACCTGGGTATGTAAAGTGCCATAAAAAATGATGTTGTCATGTCCATTTGGCAATTCAGCTTTAACTTACTCTATGTACTAATCAGTCACCATATTCTTCTAGTTAAAAGAGCTTGTAAGGGGCTACACCCATGTAGTGTGTGTTCATGGAATAATAGGAGTTGCATTCAATCAGGTGGGATAAAATTAAAGCTCTAAACACTTATAATGATAATTTACTTAAGCTCTTTGAGTATCTTTCTTCAAACAAAATCAGGAGAATAACACCCTCCTCAGAGTGTTACTTTAAAAATAAAAATAAAAGATACAATATCTAGATATCTATTCATGATGTATGCTGGAACATGAATGCTGGGCCAGTATTCCCGTTCTAAATATATTCTTAATTCTCAGTGTATACTAACAAATAGCATGCAGTAAACGATCATATAAAGGGGAAGGCCTAGCTAAATAACTCAATATACAAACCAACCAAATATTTGTTAGTCACTATCAAAGCAAAGACATAATCTTTTTAAAATGTGATTATTTCAAAAAAGCTTCCAAGTGTTTTTCATGTGCATGGAGATGAGACAGGTCTCAGTGGGATTTCCTTACACATTTTCATGATTTGGTGTTGTGGGTGCTTTAATCTTTTCAGGGTTGAGGACTTATAAGCAACTTAATCTGTTCATAGAGAAAGACCGTTTATTTTGCATTATAGAAAAGACCTACATTTTATTCTAGTTCCCAAATTCTAGGTAGATATATGAATGGCAATATATAAAAAGCTCGAATTTCTTTAAAAGCATTGGTTTAAATGTTGAATCACTGGCTCTCTGGTCAGAAGGAATGCCCTGGTTAGGAAGGATTTGCTTATTTTTACTTCCATGTGGCTGATTTGAAGATGCCAACATGATGCCATTAAACACAGAGTTGGGTCAGGAATAGATAGGTACCACTAACAGTCAGCTCTTATGCGTATGTGCGGCGTAAGGCAACTGCAGCTCACCAGTGACCTGGTCTAAACCTAATCACTTTCCAAAGGCCCCACCTCCAAATGAGGGCTTTAACATATAACTTCGGGGGGAACATAATCATTCAGGACACAGCAATACTGTAAAAATAATGTATGGTTCTTGCCTAAACTTTGTAAAACATACCCTCCAAAAATTGAAGAAATAAACTAAAAGCATCCCAAATCCTGCTACTCTTTGCTAACCAGTGCTACCCTTAGTTACATGGTAAAACTAAGTTAGGGAAGGCCCTCAAGCCTTTTTACCTTAATACTCATGTGGCTTTTTTTTAATTCTTCTTTTGGCTCTTCATTCAGGTTTTTGAAATAAAGCCTAAAAACTCTTTACTGATAGCATATTGATTGCATATTTTTTGTTTCATTTGACATCACAAATGAGTGATCATGAAAATAGGTAAAAACATTCTGGGATTACACTCCCCTCCCCCAGCAAAACACACACACACACACACACACACACACACACACACACACAGCTCTGGGAACGTATGTATTTGATTTTTATTATTACAGAGAAGACATTTGAGAGCCTAATTGTATTCCTTTGACAAGGTGGAATACTTTTCTGGAATGTAGCTAACTATATTGCTTAATGGCAAATCACTTCATAGGTTTCTAGGTGTCTGACTTTAGAGCTCCAGAAAGGAGTAAAAACCCTGCTGACACCTTGATTTTAGTCCTGTGACCTCCAAAGTTGTAAGGAAATACGTTTTGGATGTTTTAAGGCATTAAGTCTGCGGTAACATGTTACAGAAGAAATAGGAAACTAATACATACACAGAAGGACCACCCAAAGAACCTAAGTGGCAGCGTCAGAACAGCAAAGAATGGAGGGGCCTGGTGTTGACTCTTAAGAGGGAGTCCTCTTTCTCAGACTTACTGGAGGTTTGTCCTTGAATGCAGTAGTCAGTGGTCCTGGCCAACCTCACACTTTATTTTTGTTTTTTTGTTTTTTTTTTGCTTTTTCCTTCCAAGTTAGAAATAATATAAAACTCTTGTCACTCTAATCCTTTCTGATACCACTACATGGCATCCCCTCACCCCCATTAGTATCTACATTTATTTCTTGCTACCATGGCAACCAACCACGTTTAGCAAAATCCTTGATACAAGGTTTCACGTTTTCCATAGATAATCTGCATTGTGCATCCACCACCTTTCCCATTTCAGGCCTGAAAAATCTCAGTATAATCTATCTTATAAAAAAGATTTATTTTTCTTTTTAACCTCTTTTGAGCAAGTGTTAATTTATTTATAGAATATCATGCTATTTTTAAACAAACATAAGAAAAGAGATTCTTAAACACTTCACTTCTAAAAACCAGGGGTCTCTTTTATTTCTAGAAACAAATATTTTGTGGCTTCCAGAAACTATAGAATTGTCTTTATATCCAATAACGTGCTGATTTTTAAATTTAGCATCATGACTAATTTTTGATTTATAGTTCACTAGCTAACCCCATTCTTCTGCTCTGTGAATGTAAAAACAGAACACGTAAAGATAGATGGAATTTAGTTTCATTCCTCACAGAACAATTTACACAATTATCTTCAGATTTTTCCTTTTAACTGCTTTGTTATCTTGGGGTTTGATTTCAATTATCCAGATGCTCCATGCTCTATCTAATCATGTATGCAGAAATTATCATTCAGGATGGAGAATTACTGTGTCCTGCTGTTTGACTTACAAGCTAGGATTTCAATAGTTTTGTTTTCCAAGAGTTACAGCAGTTTATCTTAACCACAAGGAAGAAACAAGTAGAATTTTTCAAGAATGATGGGAGCTTTCAAAGCAAAATAGCCTCTTCTAAGAACTTGGTTTATATAAAGACATGAGATGATTGGATTTTTTATACGACATATGAAGTCATTTATCATAAAAAAGAAAAATTAGGAGCAAATGGAAATTGTAATTTTGGCTTATATACTACAATGTAAAGGACAGTGAAGTACAGACTAAACTTACACTAAAATGCCAAAAAGCATACCCTATATAACTAGGGTATTCAAACTTCACAATCTTTAACATTTTCTGGAGTTTCAGACAACTCTTAAAAGATAGAAAGATATTATGAATTTATAAATATTTCATCAGAAAAACTAAAGCAGTTTCAATATAGCTTCAATAGAGATTTAGATTAAATAATGCCTAGGTACCCAGATTTTTTTTCCAAATCAATTTCTAGATGTTTTGCCGCATAATGCCAAGCTGCAGTTTCTAATTGTTGTCAGGGATAGAATATCTGGACGTGGAAACTTCCTGGGGTCCATAACAGGAAACAGTGTTATTTGGAACACTTAGTGATCATTTCTGTCTAGTCTGGGGATCTACCAGGCTGAGAGGTAAACTTCCTTACCTGCCAAATCATTGAACATTAACCAACAAGGACTCATTGGAAGTAACAAGTGCATTTTCTGTACCTTCTTTTATTCTAATACATAATATGGTGGCTCTCAGCAGGCTTATAATTTAGAATGGGAGATAGTACAAAAATAAATAAGTAGGTCAATAAATAAGCAGGCAAGCATAGGATCATCCATTGTGTTAATGAAACCACCATATGAAGAAGAAAACACTCGGACAGGCAGGGGGAGCCTGCTTAGATGAGGAAAGCAGAGTGTGGTTATGCCCCTCACTCCAAGGTTAATGGATGAGAGAGCCATGCAGAGTTGGGCAGGATCGGCCCAGGCAGAGAGAAGAACCAAGTCAGAAACCTTAAGACAAGTCTTGAAATGATCAAAAACTTGAAAGACCCATGCAGTTGCAGCAAACTGGTCAAAAGGAAAAGTGTAGGAAGTTTTTTGAGAGAGAAAGGTCATATTATGGAGTTTTATTTTAAATGCAACGGAAAGCCCTTCAACACTTTGAGCTCTCCTTTCTCTGACCACATTGTTTACTGATTACATAGTTGTATAACTTCCACAGCATGTTCTACCTTCCTTAGCAAGCCGAAGCTCCTTTAAGCTGTCCTATTCCTCTCTAAATCCTAAAGTATAATATACTGCTTGACGTACTACTGTAGGATCTCTATTAGACATTTTTTTAATGAATGAGTGAACTACCAGATAAATACCAACTGTTATTGTCATGGAAAATGACTTTTTCAGGTAATGTGGCAGACTTTTTATTTTCTGCACCAATGTGACACTCCATCATTGTGAAGAAAAAAGAAATCAATATTTGTATGTATAATGTCTGATATAGAAGTATAAATTACTGACAATACTTTTACTTCTCAGTTATATGGTTCTAAAACTTCCTGCAGATTGTTTTTATAGCTTCCCTCCCTGTTCAAGGCTCCTTAGCCATGTCCAGAATGCTAATCAGAACCACAAATAAATATTCTTAGCTTGAATACCATATTTCCAAGATAGTACAGCCTAGAACAATAATTAATAAATAGCAGTTATCATAGTTCAATTCCTCCTAAAAGTAATTACAATAAATAAAACCTTCTAAACTTCTTAAGCAAGCCATATTTCCTGGGAGGCAATTTGTTTAGGCAAGCCTAGAATCAAACCACAGTGAATTAGCCTGCCCATAATTTTTCCCCAGA
This sequence comes from Myotis davidii, assembly GCF_000327345.1. Classification (NCBI taxonomy): domain Eukaryota; kingdom Metazoa; phylum Chordata; class Mammalia; order Chiroptera; family Vespertilionidae; genus Myotis; species Myotis davidii. Next base: position 224,178 of record NW_006299245.1, on the reverse strand, counting down.
TTGAAAAGTGGAGAAACTTCTAAGTTTACTTGAAATTTCCAATGAAATCCTCCTAGGAAAGGAGAGATGTATATGTCTTAGTAGGTTAGAAGTCCTACCTAATTGTGAATATGTAATAACAAGTGTAAAATATAATTGAAAGCTAAAGCAAGACAAGCAAGAAAAACATGAGCTTGGAGTGAGAATCAGTATTTTTACTGTGATCATCTGATCACATTTCCCAAAGAGCCTGAAAAACATGAGATACTTCAGCATCTCACTGTAATGTTAATAAATGATGTTCCAAACCTTGTCTCCTGCCAAGTTATTCAATCTTTAGTATGGAATAGTTTTGCTTTTGTCAGGGGAAAGCAGATTGTTAGATGACTAAATGAATGTGTGTGCATGCACCCATGTGGGTGGTTTATACATATTTTCTTTCCAGCCTTCCCTGAATCCTTTTACATGACAGAGGCAGAATAAAATGCATTGTAGTCTCAGTGGACCATCCATTGCACTCCACACAAACACTTTCCTTTTCCAAGAAACTAGAACAGGATGCCGAGAAGCCGATTTGAACCACGTATTTGACCCTTTACAGAACAACATTTGCCCTCAGGCAACTCTTCATGTACAGCCTGTGCTTGGCTTGTATTTAACATTTAGTTAGGGCAGGTCTAACCTGCTGAGAATTGGATAGAGAGCATTGTTTTTTAGAGCCTTCTGGTTGAAGACTGCCTTAAAAGCCTCGATTTGGCTTTGACCTTAGAAATAAATGCCTCATGTTAAGTCTTATCGTAAATCATTCGTTACACCACCTTTTAGAATTGGTTGTAAAGGAGCCCTCTGAATTAAAGTCAAAGACAAAAGCATTCCTCACATCTCATTTGACTGCTTAAAAAATACTTTACACAAAAGGTTGTTCAGTTGAAATAGATTGATAAATAGAAGCATGATATCTATTTTTCTCTTTAACTAAATTGTTAATATAATTAGCATAGAGGACTTAATCCTTCAGATACTTTTTGTTTGCTTTACAGGTCAAGAGAGAAGTATATGAAAGGCTTCATAGTCTGAGGAGGAAAAGTCCTTTTTTGTGGTGAATTGACATAGAGTTCGTCAAAGTTAACTTGCAAAGAAGGCCCTGTGAAGCTATGCAGAACACCTTTCCGTCTCCTAGATCAAAAAATGTATATGAGAAGGGAACAAAGTCTGCTGCCTTATGAAGACAATAGCAAAATAAGGCAGTTCATCCAAGAAAATGTTTAGTTGGGAGATTAGAATTGGAAAAGTAGATGGGTTAGGCAAATGGAAAATGTGTTTCTATACTCTACATTTATTGACGGCTTCCTCTGAGAATTTCAGTTGGGTTTTCCAGCAAAACCACACACCCTATGTTGGCAAAATGTACAGAAGTGATAACATAATTGGAACTTGAAATCTAAATGTATTTTTTCTCTTAGTAGGTCCAGAGGTTTACTAAATTGCCTCAAGTCTAATTTCTAACAACCAGAAATTGGCAAAGGCCTCAATTAACAATTACCAACTACAAAAGAACTTGATTTGCTTCTACTGGTATTCAATATTTTTTTTTTGCTTTGTTTTGTTTTAAAGTATATTTTTATTGATTTCAGAGAGGAAGGAAGAGGGGGAAAAGAAAGATAAAAACATTAATGAAGAGAGAGAATCATTGACTAGCTACCTCCAGCACCCCCACCACTGGGGGATCGAGACCTCAACCCGGGCATGTGCCCTAACCAGGAATTGAATGGTGACCTCCTGGTTCATAGGTCAATGCTCAACCACTGAATCACACTGACGAGGCTGTTATTCAACATTTTTATTTCTATCTCAAAATAAGACAGCTACATACTCTCCTTCCAATCTTAACCATGTAAAATATGTTTTGTTCATAATCCTATATAATAAAAGCCCAGGGACTATTACAACATAATGACCAGAATGACCGATGACCAGACGATGATTCCTTTTGAGTGATGAGTCCATTGATTCAACAGATGATGTCAAAAAGGAAAATTTTCCCATCAAGTTTCCTAATAGTATTACTCCTTTGGGAATGCTGTATCATAAATTAAAATTGAAAGTGGGTGCAATCATAATGCTACTGAGAAATCTTAATAGTAAATGGGATCTTTATAATGGTACTATATTTATTATCAAAAGATTGTGACCTAACATAAAGCTGAAGTATTTACAGGATCTGCAGAAGAAGAGGTTGTTCTGACTCCAAGAATTGATTTGTCCCCATCTGACACTGGCCTCCCATTTAAATTAATTCGAAGACAGTTTCCCATGATGCCAGCATTTGCAATGACTATTAATAAATCACAAGGACAAACTCTAGACAAAGTAGGAACCCGTTTTCTGACATGTCAGTTATATGTTGCTTTCTCTTGAGTTCGAAGAGTGTGTGACATTAAAGTTAAAGTTATAAATACTGTATCACAAGGGAAATAAGCCAAGCACTCTGAAAGTGTTTTTACTCAATGTGGTCTACAGGGAGATATTAGAATAAATTTAATCAATTTTCAGTTATTGTTTGTATTAATGTTTTTATATCATGTTTTTGTTGTTTTTATATCATGTCTTTGTTGTTATATCATGTTATTGTTTATTTATTAATAAATTTATATATTGTTTTTATATAAATTTTACTAATTTTCTTTAATCTTTGACACTTTTATTATAGAGAAAGGGTGAATAGCAATATTAAAATAATTCTTCTAACTGATTTCCTTTCAATGTGCACAAATTCATAATAAAGAGGTAATATGCAAATTAACTCAGCCCTCACAAGATGGCTGCATAGGACGAGCAAACGACTGAACAGCAGGCAGTTGGGGGTGATCAGGCCAGCAGGGGGGACAGTTGGGAGCAAGCAGGCCAGCAGAGGGGGGCAGCTGAAGCAATCAGGCAGGCAGGCAGGGGAGTCGTATTTTCTTATACAGGGAGATATTAGAATAAGTTTAATCAATTTATCAGTCATCGTTTTTATCAATGTTGTTTTTGTATCATGTTTTTGTTGTTTTTATATCATGTTTTTACATCGTGTTTTTGTTGTTTTCATAGCATGTCTTTGTTGTTGTATCATGTTGTTATTTATTAATAAATTTATATATTATTTTCATATACATTTTACTAATTTTCTTTCATCTCTGACACTTCTATTAGAGAGAAAGGGTGAATAGCAATGTTAAAATATTTCTTCTAATTAATTTCCTTTCAATGTGCATGAATCCATGCACCAGGCCACTAGTCTATTCATAACATGTTAGAAGACCTACTTAAGAGGATGATGAAACAGTAAGATGTTGGTATATTTTTATTCAAAATCTTTCCAGTGAATGCCTGATACATAGTAGGTAGCATGTCAGGCACCCCAGTGTCAAAGATGAGATCTTACATAAGAAATCACAATTCTAATTGGGGCTCATGTAGTAGCAAGAATCAGTGATTGGGGAAATTCACCCAATTAAACTTTTTTAAAAAGCAGGCTTATTGTAAGGATATACTTATTATATTTTAATATATATTCTACCATGTATTATAAATGTACATATATGCTCTAATATTTTCTTATATATGTATATTCTAACACTTTCTAATGCTATCTATATTAATAAAAGGGTAATATGCTAATTAGACCAAGAGAGACAAAGCCACGGTGGCAAAGGCAGGGAAGAGCTGTTAGGGGCAATCAGGATGGCAGGGGAGGGCATTTAGGGGTGATCAGGCCAGGAGGGGAGGGCAGTTGGGGGTGATCAGGCCAGCAGGGGGGACAGTTGGGAGCAAGCAGGCCAGCAGAGGGGGGCAGCTGAAGGGTGAGCAAGCTGGCATGCAGAGTGGTTAGGGGCGATCAAGCAGGCACACAGGTGAGCGGTTAGGAACCAGCAGTCCCGGATTGTAAGAGTTATGTCCAACTTCTGGTTTAGGCCCAATCAAACAGGGATCCCACAGAGACATCCCCCGAGGGGTCTAGATTGGAAAGGGTGCAGGCTGGGCTGAGGGACACCCCTCCCCTGTGCATGAATTTCATGCACTGGGCCACTAGTATGTGTATATGGAACTAACAGAGGTGTTCTCTGCTCTGCCCTCTCATTCTTTTCCCCCTCTACTCTCAAAACATGTTTTTTTTTTTCATTCTCCCTTTGCCTATAAGAGTCTGTATCTTCTATGCTCTTTCCTAATCTCTCAACGTTATAGCTTTTATGAGTCATTTATTCACTCAACAAACATTTCTTAAATATGTACTGTGTGCAAGCACAATGTATAGGATGGTAAAAAGAAATTATAGGAATGTTGAAGATAAATTGCACTGAACATATTGCAGTAGGGGAGAGGACTTCAGTATAGAAGTTAATTCAATTCCATTGAAACAAAAAGCAGGAGAATTTTAATCATCTGAGTGAGCTAGTGGAGAAGTACTAGAAGAAGTTAGGGGGAAGCTGTTCAATATGATTGAGCCATCTGTGTTTGCTAATTGGTACTTGTTGAAATTAGGCTCCTACTCTCCTACTGAGACTAAGATAATTCTATTTTTTTATGATGCTTACATTTCAAAGGGATGGATCCAATGTCTTTGAGAAAGACATCCCTGGGATATAAACCTAGGAAGAGGTTTGGAGATAATTTACATCTCAAAGGGGCAGAAAAAGAATTTACAATGGAAAATTTTCTAAAGTAAATGCTCTAAGAAAACAAAGGTCAGGGGCCAATTGTCAGAAATAGGGAGCAACAGGGTAAATAAGGAAGGACATCTATAATACTCTCAACAATAAAGATAAAAATAATAATTACAAAAAAATTAAAAAATAAAAATAAAGAAAGAAAGAAACTAGTCTACAGTTTAGTCAAGCTAAGGGGAATATTAAAGTTCTATTCGTCAGAGGTATAGCAGGTAAAAAATATTAGACAAAATACCCTGCCCTCATAAAGCTTATATTCTAGCAGCCTATGTTAGTAAATGATAAACAAATAAAGTTTAAGTAAGCAAACAAAAAGTATATCAGATTGAGTGAGTGCTATAGTAGTGAAAGGAGTTTTAGGGATGAAATAGGCAGGGTTAGGGAGTTTTGGTTATAAAGAGGACCCATGGGGGGCGGGAAGGGTGGGTAAGAGATCAACTGAAGGACTTGTATGCATGCATATAAGCATAACCAATGGCCATAACACACTGGGGGGTAGGGGAGGCCTGGGCAATGTCAAGGGGGGAAGGGGCAGAAGGAGACATATGTAATACTGTTTGTAATATTTTAAGCAATAAAACAAAATTTTTTTTAAAAAAGAGGATCTATGGGGAATGAATGCATAGATAAGGGTTGGACCTGCCAGAAGGCATAGATTCACAGAGAACAGAAAAGTGCCACATAAGGAGAGAGGAAGGCAAACATTCACAGAGGAGAAACGAAAAATCACAGAGTGTGGGGATAAAGGAAACATACTTCCACTGAGGACAGAAATGTTGACAGATGCTGGAAAGAGGGAAACATGTTCACAGGAGATAAAGAAATCTTGCAAAATAAGGGGGAGAGCAAGAGGTGGGCACCATCTGGGTTTTGGACTTTGAAGATGATATTCTGCAAACGAGTGACCAATTAGAAAAACACAGGTTCATAAAATGGGGAAGGAGTCCAATTAGAAGAGATGATAAAGAGACAAAGAACTACAGCCTTTATAAACCTTAGAAAAAGGGGGTTTAGTGGGTTACCCCCTTGGGGACCCCTCCCTACATGGGAGTCTGTATTTGCTTCCAATAAATTTCCACCCTTTTAGTAACAAGTCCTTTTAGACTGTGAATTTTAGTCTTAAAACTTTGTGAGGCAAGAACATGCAAGGGGGAGATCTGCTCCTCGCACCCCACATTTCAGTTGAAAGAAAAGCAGAATGAAGACATGGACCTTGAGCAAAGTTCCCAAGGGAATAAGATTAAGCCAAGGAAATATTTAAGGAAAGAGAATTCTAGGCAGAGGTAAGAACAAGTGTAAAAAGTCTGAGTCAGGAGTATGCTTGATAGGAGTCCTGAGATCAAAGAGAAGGATAGTAGGAGATGAAGTCTGGAGGTAGCAGGGAGGAATGGATCAGATCATGTATGGATCTTTACATCATAGCAAGGACTCTGACTTCTATTTTGTATGATAGGGCTACAGTGGAAAGTAATGTCCTTTGACCACATAAAACAATTATTCTAGCTACAGCATTACAAAAAGTGTTGTTGGGAGGGATAAATGAAGAAGTTGGAAGGCATACTGGTGCATATAACTAGGGGACATTTGGAATCTAAAGTTGAGGGGAGTAGCGTGAAATGGTGATTAAAATCTGTAAACCACCAATATATAAGTATTATATACAAGCGCCTGACTAGATGAATATACTAATAGACCCAGTATAGGTAGAAAAAAGGAATTGCCTTAGTGAATGAAAATGAGGGGAAGATAGCTAAGAAAGTTCCAAAAGAGGGTCAGTGAAGTAAAGGGAAACACAGGGGAACAAGATTTCCTGAAGGACAGGTAGAGAAAGTGATTTAAGGGAGAGGAAGGGCTTGAGTACCAGAGTAAGACCTTTGATTTGTCAAGAAAGAGGAAGACAAAAATCTCACATCTGCCATGGTGAAGTTAAAGCTTGATGAAAACACATTCAGGGAATTAGAAGACTCTATTATGATATGTTTTATAAGTGATTTTATTCCAGAAATTTGTTATGGAAGGGACAAGAGAAAAAATACACTAGCTAGAAGCAAATGCAGAGTCAAGAGAACTGTGGTTGTTTTTTTAAATAGAACAAATTACAACGTATTCAGATGTTGATGAGAATGGTTTATTAAAAGAACAAAAGGAGAAAGTAGGAGAAAAGAAAGACTTGTTGGACTGAGGCTCTTGAACAAATGAGAGAGACTAGGATCCAGTGCTCCAGTGGAGGGGTTGGCCTTGGGTAAGGATGGTCTGTGAGTACACCTACAGTAAAGGTGGGGAGGCAGAGGGTATGGGCAGGAGATGTCGGCAGGAGAGCAGACACTGAGGTGGGGACTAGTGACAGTATTCCTAGAAATTCTTTCACTTTCAGGTTATGACTTAGTTCTTTTCAACTCCATTTGCTAAAGAGAATCTGATCAGCCTCGCTCAGATGTTCATGCCTGGTTTGCCATTAGTCATGGGTCATAGGTCACTGAGCCAACTTTGGATTAGCTGCCTTCTCATCAATCAAACATTACTGGTCAGAAGACCTTGCCAGACCATAATTGTGTGGTCTAAGTCATGGATTCTTATGCAGCAGGGGTTGAGGGAGAACAGTTTCCTTTGGAAAAGTTTATGACCAGCAGGTTCTGTAAATATGCCTTCGTGTGTGAAGGAAGACAGATACAAACATAAATAGAGGTAACAAAGTGCTGTGAGCAATGGCATAAATCATGAAAGGACACAGAGCTTAAATAAACCCAGAGGAGGAGAAAATCACAGCAGAATGACACCAGAGCAGAAAAGAGCTTAGTCTGAAAAGTTTACTGGTAATTTTCGGAAAGGCATCCTAGGAATAGAAAAAAAATTGAAGCCATAAAATACAGATATTTCACATTCTAGGAACTGCAATTGCTCAACACAGCAGGTGAATGAGCCAGGTGGGGCAGAGAAATGAAATGAGAGGTTCACGGAGCAAGAAATAAAGAGGTGACAGCACACTGAGCCTTAATATGACTTGCAAACGAGCTTTGACTTGGCCTTGTGTGTGACAGGTAGCTAAGAAAGGTTTTAGCTGTATTTGCATTTTATGAAGATCTCTCTGGAATCAGAAAGGAGATTAAATTGTGGCTAATAGAGACTGGAAACTATTTGAAATAATTCAGGGGAGAAGGGTAGGGTCTAAACTGAATAGTAGTAGTAGGAAAAAGGCTGAAAATTTCATGAGACAGCAGGATGTAGTTCATGGATTTCTTGATCAGACAAAGAACAGAGTCTAGACTGACTACATCAGTGACGGCCTGAATCACACAGAGCCTCATGGAATAAACACAGTGACAGAACTATGATATCTAACAATGTTTGCTTACCCAAAAGGGGTTTGAAAAGAGAAAAAATTACCCAAATAAATTATTGTCTAGAATTTAGGCCCTAGAAAGTAAAATATAAGACAAGAAACCTTTATAAATTCAGACAGCTTTATAGACTCAATTCTAACTAATATTTTTTATATTGAAACTGAATTCTCTTATCCATGGAGTAAACCCTCAAAAGAATTTAGTAATAATAATTATAGCTCCTATTTTAAGCCAATATATGCATTTTCTCATTCAGTCCTCACAATATTTCTCTGGGGTAAGTAATAATACTCCATTTTACAGATGAGAAACCAGAGACAGAATGGTTAAGAAACTTGTTTAAGGTAATAATTGGTAGAGTCAGGAAATCCATTCTGATAAAGATAATAATAAGAAAGACTTGCAGTACTTGAGTTAACTAATCATGTAAAAGTAAAAAATAGAGATATAAACAAATGAAATTGTGTGAGGTTAATGCTAAAAGTACAAGGTATATGAGTGAAGACTCATGGAGGCAGAAGTTAATAATATCTCAATAATATTTGAAATAATGCAGGAAAGGTTTCATTAATCTTGGCCTCACACCAAAAATAATAATAATAATAAAAAATTAGTCTTTAGCAGTGTATACCATGTAGAGATGTATGAGAGAAGCCCAGGATATTCAGGAAATAAAGAGAGCTCAGGACTTTTAGAGAGCAGGTATGGGAAGACCAGAGCAGATTACAGACAGGGTATGTGAGGAGGGCAGGCTGGAACTTGTAGTGAACCTTATTAAGACCAAAAGAGAACTTCTCAAAGTCTTCCTGTGGCCCTGAAGACTCTACCAGGCATACTATAATGTCAAAACAAGTTTTATAATACTAAGGTGTATTTGGCCAATATTTCATTAAAACTAATGAAGTGACCTTGTCAATGTAAGGTAAACAACTGACACTATGTATTGCCAATGATGAAATTCAAGTTTTAGAGAAAATTAAAATTTTGGCAAACTTGTACCTGCCACCATGAGCTTGACAGCTTTCCTATAGTTAACATTTTTTATGAGATTTGGGGTGAAATCAAAGAATGGGGTGTTTTTGTTTGTTTGTTTTTGTTGTTGTTGTTGTTATTCTCACCTGAGGATATTTTTTCCATTGCTTTTTGGAGAGAGTGGAAGGGAGTAAGGAGAAAGAGATTGAGATTGATTGGTGGCCTCCCGCACATGGGCAACCGAGTAGATGGTCTTGACTGGGAAATGAAACCACCAACCTTATAGGTAAACAGGCCAATGCTCTATCCATTAAGCAACCCCAGTCAGGGTGTAATTTTGTGATGGTATATAATGAAATACATCAACTTTTGGAATATCTGTATAACTCAGTGAACCAATATTTTCCGTATAACCAAAAAATGTTTTTACAAAATTATATATGGGTAAAAATTCCTTTAAAAGTGCAAGATAAACCAACAGATTTTAATTTAACAGAGTAAAAAAGGTCATAATGCCATTTGAGATTAGACATTTCAACTACTCTGTAAAAACCTACCATTTATAGGGATTTGGTATAGTATCAAAAAAGAATATTCACAATTACCTGAAAAATGCTATTAAAATATTCTACTTTCAAACTACATATTTCTGTGAGATATGATTTTTGTCACATACTTCAAGCAAAATTATATATTACAACAGATTGAATGTAAAAGCAGATATGAAAATTTAGCTAATTTTTGTTAAGTTAAACGTTAAGCATTTATTTACAAGAATATTAAACAATGCTACTCTGCTCACTATATTTCTTTTTGTGGGGAAAGTTTATTATTTTTCATTAAAATAGATTATTTGTGTTAATATATCATTGAGCTGTTATTTTTAATGAATTATTTGTCCTATTTTTAATTTATTGATTTGAGAAAAAGAGAGTGAGATAGAGGGAGAAAGAGAGAAAGAGAGAGAACATCAATTTGTTGTTCCACTTACGTGTGCATTCATTGGTTGATTCTTGTAAGTGCCCTGACAGAGGATTGAACCTGCAACCTTGGCGTATCAGGACAATGATGAAACCAACTGACTGCCTGGCTGGGACTAATACTTGTCCTAGTTTTAGTATCTATAACAGTAAAATACACATAGATTTAAACTACATAAATGAAAGTTTTGGGAGGTCATAAATAAATGTAAGGGTTTAAAGGGGTCAGGATACCAAAAAGTTTGCAAACCACTATACTAAGTTAGCTGAGGTCTTATTTGGGACAATGAGTAGAAATCTGCTCCAGCGAGCATAATGAGTTCCAGTGGTTGGATTTTGCAGGGAGGCAGATTTCAGAATTTTGTGACAATTAGAAGTTGAAAAACAGAATAAGATGTCTTATTTGGATGTTAATTCATTATTACAACAACCCTAAGTGATAGATATTATTATAGCCCTATTTTATAATTTAGGACCCAAGCTTAAGAGTCTGGGTATTTATCCAAATAAAAAAAAATCCAAAGATATATATACCCATATGTTCATTGCAGCATTATTTACAAGCCAAGATATGGGAGCAACCCAAGTGCCCATCAATAGATGATTAGATATGGAAGATGTGGTGCACGCATACAATGGAATATTACTCAACCATAAAAAATTTAAATCTTACCATTTGAGACAGCATGGATAGACCTAGAGGGCATTATGCTAAGTGAAATAAATCAAACAGAAAAATAGACAAATACCATATGATTTCATTTATACAAAATAAATGAACAAACAAAACAGAAACAGACTCAAAGATACAGAGAACAAATTGATGGCTGCCAGATGGGAGTGGTTTTGGGGGATGGGTAAACAAATTGAAGGGATTAAGAAGTACAAATTGCAATGGACAAGGACAACAGGGGGATGAGGGCATGAGTGGGGGGTATAGAGGGTAACGTGGGGATAAGGACACATATGTAATAACTTAAGTAATAAAAAATTAAAAATCTGAAAAAATAAAAATAATTTTTAAAAAAGAAGTAGAAATTGATAGTTACAAAATAGTCATGGAGTTGTAAAGTACAGCATAGGGAATATAGTCACTAATATTGTAATAACTATGTATGGTGCCAGGGGGGGTTTAGAATTATCAGGGCATCACTTCTTAAACTATTTAAACATTTAACCTTTATTCTGTGTGCCTGAAACTAATATACAGTAATACTGAATGTCAACTGTAATTATAAAATGGAAAAAAAAAGTTTCGCTCTTCATGGACTTACCTAGGGCTACTCAGCAAGCACACAACAGAGCCAGGATTCTAACTCAGATCCTCTGATTTCCCTCCTTGGGCTTTTTCCACCAGCTTTTCCATGAAATATGCAGCAGCAACTGTGAAGAACATTGTAACAAACTGAATTAAAAGCTCTGCAATCTCTTTTTTTTTTTTAAATTTTGTATTGATTAAGGTATTACAAATGTGTCTTTATCCCTCCATTGTCCCCTCATCCCCCCCAGTTTTGCCCTCACCCTCACCCCCTGTTGTCTGCATCCATCACTTATGCTTATATTCATGCATACAAATCCTATGGTTGATCTCTCCCCCTCACCCCTACCCTCCCCTACCTTCCCTCTGAGGTTTGAGCATCTGATCAATGCTTCTCTATCTCTACATCTGTTTTTGTTCATCGGTTTATGTTGTTCATTATATTCCACAAAGGAGTGAGATCGTGTGATATTTATCTTTCTCTGACTGATTTATTTCACTTAGCATAATGCTCTCCAGCTCCATCCAAGCTGTTGCAAATAGTAGGAGTTCCTTCCTTTTTACTGCGGCATAGTATTTCATAAGTGCTAAGAGTTTTTTTAACTATTTGTGGAAACTATTTGGTTATTTATCTTTATATTCTCAAAGCTTTTCACAATGCCTAGAGCATAGTTTATTTTCAGTAAGTGTATGTCAAATTAATAAAGGAAAATGGTTTATAATTATAAAATAAAAGGGAATACAAATCCCTGTTTAGAAAAGTTGTTGATAGGTTATTTTTAATCATCCTAATGATTAAGAGTTATATTTAGTACATGTCAATATTACTTGGTTTGGCTTAGTTTAAAAATGGCTGAAAGTCATTTAGTATTGCAGAAAAACCTTTAATTCATCAATTCTACATAGATATGGCCTGAGCACAGGGGGAGTGAGTCTTTTAAGTGTTTTATTAAATTGTTTTGTATGTTGAACTTATATGATTGGGTTTGCATGCTAGAAAAGCCAGAGCAAGCCTTTTCCTAATGTATTTTTCTCAGAAGTGGAGTTATATGAATAACAATCACTGGCTATTTTCAGGTTCCATGAACATCTCTCAGACAGCTCTTATGAGGTTAGAGAGGAGAGATCTACTAAGTACTTATAAAATGATGTGACTTGTCTCCAAATTCTTTATTGTAGCTATGGTTTGTCACAGTCAGCTAATGTGATAGAAAAGAAATATCAAAATAATAGGAGTCAGAAAGATTTGTTTAGTTCTTTCCCTGTCATTATCTAGTGTTGAACTCTGGCTACCAGATGAATAAAAATATGAAATTAAAATTTTAACCTCACTTACCCTGTAGAAAAAGGAGACAAAATAACAGACCATTTCCATCCATTTGTGCGTAAATGCATTATCTGAAGCTTAATTCTCTGCTAGTGGCTAGGAACATGCTCACTCCTACCCTACTCTTCACAAGCATCATGACACATCCAGCTGTAAATTTCAGCTGTCCAGACATGACCACTGAGATGGAACATAAAAGCATTAAGTTCAGCGCTGGCTGGCTAGAGTGCTGTCCCCAGTGTGCCAAGGTATGGGTCCAAACCCAGTCAGGGCACATACAAGAAGCAACTGATGAAAGCATAAATAAGTGGAACAATAAATCTCTCTCTCAAAAAAATCAATAATAAATAAACATTAAAATGAAAACCTGTGTGGCTCTGTGGTTGAACAGCGACCTAAGAACCAGGAGGTCACGGTTCGAATCCCAGTCATGGCATATGCCCCGGTGTGGGTTTGATCCCCAGTAGAGGGCATGCAGGAAACAGCCAATTGATGATTCTTTCTCATCATTGATGTTTCTATCTCTCGCCCTCTCCCTTCCTCTCTCTGAAATTAATAAAAGCATTTTTTTTTTAAAAAAAAACTGGAAGAAGCAGTCACTCTTATTTCTTTTTTTAAAAAAAGGCAGCATTATGTTCACGAAATACCCACTTGGATTTAAAAACCTCTTTTATTTCATATGCAAATGTATGCATACAGCATGCAGATTTTATGGTCTCTAGGTGCTCTGACAATATCTGTAGTCTTATTGTGTAATGGCCACTGTTGATATGGGGTTTCACTGAACAGATTTGGACAATAAAACCTGAGGCCAACATGTTGGCTGCCTGTCTGAAGTAACGCCAGGTTATCTAGCCCTTTAGTGACAGGCTCCTCAAGTTAGATCTGTCACCTTGAAGCATAAAATGAGTTAATAAAATGATTTTTTGCATGTTTGGATGAAAGATAATTTGGCAAGTATATAGTTTTTAATTTCTGAGAGGGGGAAATATTTGAAAGAGTACAGTGTCCAACATCAACAGAGAATGATGTATCTGCAATTTAGCAAAAATGAAACCAAGCAAGCAAAAATTATCAGTGAAGGCATGCATTGTTCTTCTTAAAATCCAAATTGGCAGATATTTTTAACTTTGGTGACAAGGCTTTCTGAAAAGGCTCACGAAACAGCCATGCTTAGAACAATGTAACGTGGAGCCTGCAAAAACCTAAAGAGATGGGGGTGAGAAGGTTCTTCCCCTCTTTGGAAAGCTTTGGTGGCAACTAATTTAATTTCTATTGAAAAGGCACAGGGTTTGCGGTGTCTCACAGCTTGTTTAATAATGTTATCAGATGGAAGGCACTTTAGACCTGAGCACATCAACAGAACAGTCATTTGTAACAAATTACATTTTGCTTAGAGAAAAAGGAGGTAGAGTTGGGCAAGTGCATTCAGAGACTAGATTGCTTGGATTAGAATAGACCGCTCAGTGGTTCTTCCTAAGTCACCCAGACCTATTCCTCCCATTGCAGCATCTCTCTGTGGATGGCTCTCTGCCCCTTTGGTGCCCTTCCCCATCGAGGCCACTCTTGTTATTGCCCTGCTACTTGCCATCTCCTTTTGCTTCCCCAGTGCTGTGTGCTCTTGACTGGTGCTTCCCAGCCATCTGCCCACTACAAGTCAAATGAGCACTGATGACACTGATACTGTTGTAATTAGCTAGTTATTAATAATAGGAAAGGAGCAAAGGGAAGGCCAGAAATTATAGGCATGTTCCCTGGAAAACAATGGGGGAAGGGGACTGGACAAAGGGAAGATAGATGCATGCCCAATAAAGTTGGGGGTGACAAGGAAGGTGCTGTCAGTCACACCTGGGAACAGAGATGGTTGGCCTGAACGGGTATGGACACTGCAAGCCCCCAAAGATTTGGGATACTTCACTCCCTGAATAAAGGAGTTCACTCTTTTACACTCTTGGCTCTTAGGATTTGTGCAACTGGGCTTGTGGGCTTTTTGCTCTTGCTTCCCTGCATTTTCCAACATGGCCCACGGCCACGTGAACCCCGCACACAATGGACTGATGGACGGCACTAGCCTGATGCTGAACTGGACCCGGCTCCAACATGGAAAGGAAACTCCGGACACTGGCTTTGCTTCCAGCTCCACTGAAACCCCAGCTACACTTCTTCTATGACTGGACTAAGGGAAATTAGAACTTGGGTACCCAGGGGTGTAACTCCACTAGAATAAAGCTTTCTGCCATAGCTTATCCTCCCATAGGGGCCTCTTGGAATGCTTATTCAAGTGGTACCCCAGGACCCCACTCCCACTAGCAAGGGGGAAAGACAAGGCACATTTTTCTCCAATAACAACACCAAGAATGCTTATGGTGTGGGGCACTAATGTTCGTGTGAATTTTAAATATAGTTCAGCTTATGGTACTTTATTTTTGCAAGCTCATTGCTCTAAGAAAAAATCTCTCTTTTTTAAAAAAAAACAAGGAATTCAATTTATGTCATAAATGTCATTTTACTTAGCCACACACAGCCACAAGACCTTTTATGCCACTTAAGGATCCTAGGATTCTGGGTGGGAAGTCCATGAACTCGCTTTGATCCCTTTAATGTGTTCCTCCTTTCCTTCAAATATCTCCAATATCTGTGTATCTTTCATTTTTAAACATCTGACTTTTTGAACACATCTAGAGGCTGATACCCTGAACTTGTCCCAAATTCAAATACTAAGCAAAGAACTAAAATCTATACTTTCCCCTTATCTTGTTATTCAAATTCCCATTGAAGTGGTAGGCTTACTTCAGCATCTGATGAAATAAACAGAACTTGATAAAATATAAAAGTGTTAAAATGATTTTTAATGATGTTTTAGGAGCTGGTTATTCCAGTGAGCAGGCTTATCACACAAGCACATTTAAAAGTGGTAGAAATATTTTTCTGGTTTTGACAGGTTCCTATCCTAACAAAACATTCTCATTAAGGCATTTATTCTCAGCTAGCAAATCAGGGGGCATTGGGAAAACAGAGGCAGTAGAGTAGGAGACTTGTCCAAAATTAAGGCTTGAAGATGACTAGAATTGCTGCTGAATTTAAAAATATATCTATCACAGTAAGAATGTCAATGGAGTTTTAAAATACTATTTTCTTCTAAAGGATCCTAGTCAGGAAACTAAGCAAAACTGAGGATAGACTATTTGATTTTCTGTGTCTCATTTTAGATATTTCAATCATTCCATCCTCCTCTCATCTACTAAAGGCCAGCCTCTGGTGAGCATGCTTGGTTGTCACTAAATTCATCTACCACTGTCCTGGCAATTCCTCTGCCATCTATGGGTCTACCTTGGTCTTCTAGTTGATACCTTCAAGGAGACCCAAATATGGGGGCATCTTGTAAGCCTCCAAGTCCATATACTACAAAATAACTTCATAGCACATGAAAATCTGTTAAATTTCTGCAGTGACTATTTCAATCTTCTTGGTTCCTTGGAACATAATAGGTTCTTCTAGAACACCATCTGAATTCAAATATTCTTAAAATGTGTGTACTTAATTTCCAGATGTTCAAACACTTTAAAAATCCCTTACCACTTTCCATTATCACCTGAACTAAAATAGTTAACATTTGTATAATATGTATATATTTTTTTTCAAAGAACATTGCCCCAGTTAGCTAACTAGTGTTCAAAACACTCTTAGGAAGTGTTTTCAGATATAGAAAATGAGGTTTATCTCAAAGCTGCTAGAAGATTCAGGGAGTGATTTAGCACATGAGTTCCTTTTATTTTCAAACAATATTTTTATCAACATAAGAGAAATACTGACTTATTTCCAGTGACTGATATTGCATATGAGGAGGCTTCCTGAGATCTTCAGTGGAAATGCAATGTGCTGTACATTCAGCCTCAAAGACTATTCAGATGTGATCAATGGTGACCAAATCATATGTGTTTTTATAGTCATCTGAAACAATATTTGTTCAGAGTGTATCTAATTTATTACATTCATTTATCATATTGAGCACCTTAAACATGTTATTTCATTTAATCCTAACTTCAATCAGGCAAAGTAGGTTTATTGGTTGGGGATCTCCAGAGAAAAGAACCAATGTGATATGGTGTGTATGTATATAGGTAAACAAATACACGCACATGCACACATATACACACATAGGGAAAGCGGGTATGAGAGAGAGAGAGAAGGATGGGGAGAGAATATGACATTTTAAGAAAATTGCTTACACAATTTCAGGGCTGATAAATATGAAATCTTTAGAGTAGGCCAGCAATCTTGTGTCCAAAAACTGCCCATTGGAAACCCAGATAGAGTTTCCATGTTGCAGCCTTGAGGCAGATATCTTTTGCCTTTAGGAAACCTCAGTTATTTCTTTGAGGCACTCAACTGATTAGATGAGTCTCACCCACATTCTGGAAGATAATCTGCTTTATTTAAAGTCTACTTACATAAATGTTAATCACATCTTAAAAATGCCTTCACAGCAGCATCTGAACTGGTATTTTACAAAACCAATATGACATGTAGGGAGCGGCTCTAGGGTCAAGCCTCGGGCTGACCTGTGGCAGGGCCACAAACAAGGCCCAGCCTGGAGGGCAGAGCTCTCCTAGCATAATTAAGCCTGACCTTGTAGCCCCCCCTAATTCCTTCCTAAGTAGCTAATGGGCTGTGGGAGGTACATCAAGTGTTGCCAAAACAAGAATATTTGTATACATGTTAATCTACCTTTGTTTTAATCAGACTATAGCATCAGTTTTCAGGCTGGGTCTTTTGTGTCCTCATCCAGGTATGGGAGATCCACCGAGCCCCAGCTGTATTCTCTTGTCTGTCTTTTCTTCAATCCTTCACCGCCCCTCCTAAGCTTCACCCTTGGCTGTGCTGGCCCAGCACAATGACATCAAGTTAGTCATCACAATGGATATTACTATATTTTATACATTAAGATGTTGAGGTTTAGAAAGATATTTAATGGGATTCACTCAGATAATAAATAATTTGGGGATTTGTGCCAGACATGTCTTAAACTGGCATGTTTGGGGCATGTTTTCCTCTATATTAGTGGTCGGCAAACTGTGGCTCACAAGCCACATGTGGTTCTTTGGCCCCTTGAGTGTGGCTCTTCCACAAAATACCACATGCGGGTGCGCACATACAGTGCGATTGAAACTTAGTGGCCCATGCGCAGAAGTCGGTTTTCAACCTGGGCGAGTCTACTTTGAAGAAGTGGTGTTAGAAGAAGTGGGGGGTGTTGGTCGGGTGATGGGAGATGCAGCGTAGGTGGGCCGCGGGATACGCATCGTGGGTGAGGTACGTTGTTTTGAGGTACATTCGCTGAGGTCGACCCCTTCCACTCTCCCATCCACACTCGG
>NW_006299245.1:203783-204597 GCF_000327345.1 Myotis davidii | reverse complement strand
GTGGGGGGGGGGTGGGTGATGCGGGAAGAGACTGGACAAAAATTGTGCACCTATGGATGAGGACAGTGGGTGGGGAGTGAGGGCGGATGGTGGGGTGGGAACTGGGAGGACGGGAGTTATGGGGGGAAAAATAGGAACAAATGTAATAATCTGAACAATAAAGATTTAATTAAAAAAAATTGGCTCTCAAAAGAAATTTCAATCGTTTTACTATTGATATTTGGCTCTGTTGACTAATGAGTTTGCCAACCACTGCTCTATATCAAAATGCATGGTGGTATATTACAAAATCAAAGATATTGCCCCAACATTTTAAGTATTCTAAATTATTTTTGGTGGAGAATGTTAGTTTACAATTTATACATTCACCTATCCAATAACTACTCATTGAGAATCTACTATATAAAGGATGCTGTACTAAGAGCTGGGGACAGAACAGTGAACAAAATAGACAATGGTTTACCCCCAGTGGGGATCAAAGAAAATAAACAAACATCAGAGCTACCTATATCAAAAGCTACAAAAAAAATAAATAAAAATCAGACCATGTAAGGATGACAGGATGATTCTCCATGGCGGCAGCATTTGAGCAGAGACCTGAATGAAGTAAGAGCATAAGCTATGCAGATATCTAGAGAAAAACATTATTTTCAATTACAGGAAAAAGCAAGTACAATGGTACTAGAATGGATGAATGGTTGGCATGCCTCCGGAACAGCAGGAGACCAAGGGGGCTGGAGCATAAAGATGTAAGCAGGCTTATGGAGTAATAGCACAAACAGCTCATGATTGTTCTAAAGGCAGAGGAACTACA
>NW_006299245.1:187851-203745 GCF_000327345.1 Myotis davidii | reverse complement strand
TCTTGGAAGTGATTTCTACGCAGAATGTCTGAAATTAGCAAAAATAAAAATCAAAAATAGAAAAACAAGAATGACAGGTATACGCCTCAGTCATCTGATCTATACATCAAATCAAAATTAACAAATACGGATAAGTGTAATGGTTTGACTGTGACAGCCTATACGATAAATAATGTTAGTATTTGGAGGTCTAGAAATCACACAGAGCAGAAAAATAAATGATTTATATACAGGCTGAATGTATGCATTTAGCAAGTATCACAGAACTTGGTATGAATTGATTAAAAGAACATTAATGGAGAACTGAAATAAAGAAACTTAAATTTAATATAAAATTCAGAGGTGGTCATTGTAGTTGTTCAAAATCAGAGGCCAATGCTAAAAAATATTTGAAGATAATAATTAAAATTTACAATTATGAGTACTTTCTACATGTTAGGCATGCTTAGATGCAACGTCTTTATTTTTTATAAAAATCATTATGACATGAGCCCTAACTGGTTTGGCTCAGTGGATAGTGTCAACCTGAAGACTGAAGGGTTCCAGATTTGATTCCCGGTCAAAGGCATGTACCTCTGTTGCAGGCTCTATTTCTAGCCCTGGTCAGGGCATGGGCAGGAAGCAACCAATCGATGTGTCTCTCTCACTTAGATGTTTCTCTCTCTCTGTCTCTCCCCTCCCTTCCACTCTCTAAAAATCAATGGAAAATTTCTTCAGGTGAGAATTAACAAAAAATAAAAAAGAATGAGGGGGGGGAGGAGACATATGTACTATTATCTGTAATACTTTAAGCAATAAAATTAAATTTTTAAAAAATCAATGGAAAAATATCCTCTGGTGAAGATTAACAACAACAACAATCATTATAACATGAGATACTATAATTATATCCTTATTAGAGATGAGGAAGCTGAAATTAGGAAATGTTAAGTAAATTTTCCAAAGTTTCATAGCCAATAAATTGTTGAGCTGGAATTTGAACCCAAGCAATATGGCTCTAAACCCGAGCCTTAACTAGTAGTGACTTCCAAAGGAGTATAGCAACCCCATTTATGATATGGCCTAGTAATCTTCATGGCACATAGTAGGTTCAAATCATGTTTGCTAAATTGAAAGAAAATCTAATTATATTAAGTGGGATTTTTAAAAGATTAATAAATTTGGGTGTAAAAGATAGCATATTTTGCAATGATGATCTGAACCAATAAAAAATATATCCATGTAAAGCATAGGGAATACATATTACAAAATACATTACAATATATTATTGTAATAACTATGTATGGTGTTCAATGGGTAGTAGACTTGTCAGGAAGATCACTTCATTAAGTTATATGTCTAATCACTATGTTGTATACCTAAAACTAATATCATATTGCACATCAACTAATTGAAAAATTTTAAAAAAAAATCTTAATGCAGCCATGGACACACAAAAAATAAGGAGCACTGTTATTACTAGAACATGATAATAGTTTTGATTTAGAAAATAAAGAAGCAAAAAATTTAAGATAATTCCAATGTTAGGTTACTACTATTAGGAAATATCAAATATAAAGATTTAATTTCATTTAATTCTCCCAACTCTGTGAGGTTTCTAAAAAATTATTATTTCCATTTTATAAGTATCACAGGTCAAGTATATGCCCTAAAACTACACTGATAACAAGTGGCGCGGGGAAGTTCACATTTGGGCTATATAAATCCAAGAGCCATGCGTGCTTTTTTAGTTCTCCAGGGTACTTCAGCTTTTTGACAGGTTGGATCTCAGCACTGAGAGGATTCGCCAAGTAGTGCCATAGACTGCCCAGGTATTTAAGCCAGAAAGGCACTGAGATTCAAAGCTAACAATGCCTATTCAGGAAATTATCAGCAAACCATATGTCAATGGACTTCCAAACAAAATACAGAAAGATAAAAGTGGTGGCCGAGGGAATGGATCATCTAGGAAATGGGTAGAAAGGTGGACAACAACGAGCAAATGAAGACTGAGAAGCTATCACTCGCTGGCATGCAAGTTCTTCAGTGCAACAAAATCCAAAGTCTTAGCAGTGGAATGACACCTCCACCACGCAATTTCTGCTGTGTCGCCTGCATAAGCCAATGCCATCTGCCACGGAGGCGGAACAGTGGCGAATTGGAATAGCAGTCCAGATTCATTTTTGAAAACTTGGCAATGGCTTTGCATGGCGATGTGACTAAAGTTTGCAGGGATATAAGAGCTTCCCTGTACTAGCCAATTTATTGTACGTTCTTAAACAGAAAACAAACAAACAAAAGAACCTTGCCCATTTCACAAATGATTTCCTGTAGCTTTATCCTGAGAAAAAAAAACCTTCCAAATAATAACTTAGGTTCCAAACAATATATTTCTAATATTGATTGGGTAGGATTTCATCATACAACATTAATGAGTGGGTTGTAGGGATGTAGGGATGATGGGGCATTTGGAGGGGAGGACCTGACTCAGAATATTGGTAGCCACAATGTGCTACATGGTACACCAATATCTTTTAAATGGGCTTATTTATTCTTTAACATTTAATTCTGGCTTTGGGATATTCTACAAAAAAAAAAAATAAACCAAAATAAATCATGCATTTAAAATGTGAGGGGAATCTCATGAAAACTGATCTTGTTTCTTAAAGATAAACCCGAAGGATTTAAGTTATCCATTTACAGCAGCCAGACAGCAAAATAGAGTAAATATTTATTTTCCAGCCATTCCACTTTTTAGAAGGATAGCCAAAAAGTATCTGGGGGACCAAAAAGTAAGGTTATGTGAGGTGCACACTCCGGGCAGCTAACACTGGCTTGCGTAAACTCCTAAAGCAGCATTTGAGCAGATGGAAAATTCTGCTCACCTTAGTAAGTATTCATCCATCCCTGGGGCTTAATTGGCCCAGGTGTTGTGGCCACCTGCCAGGCTTATTCGCATATGCCGGCTTAAAAAATGGGAATGCTGAAATCTCTCAGCTTCCTTAAGATATGGTCAAAAAGCATATGGAATTGGAAATTAAAGCTCGAATCTTATATCCACCACTCCTGCCATGCAGTTTCTGCAACAGAACAGACAAGTGAGATTGATTGGGCAGGGTGAGTTGTTGACACAAACTGAAATCGAGAGAATGTTTCAAGCGTACAGGGGGAAGAATTCAGGGATATATTGGAAACTGAATGCTTAGGAAATAATGACATTTTAGACAGAAATATTCATTTAATATTTGTGATGAGAACTCCTGGTCATTTAGGTTTGCATTAGCAAAGATTCCAGAGATATACGCAAAAGGAGAAGCAAGGAAATTTATCATTAACCACAACAACAAACAAAAAAAACCAAACACATTTTTTTAATGGCTTAAGTCCTTATAACATGTATGAAGAGTAGGAAATTCCTGAAAATGCCCATGTGAACTACTTGTGTTACAGAGCTCTGCCAGCAGAATAAGTGTAAGTGTCTGCAACATAATTAATTAACTTCAGCCCCAAAATGGGATATTCAGTTGCTCATGAATAAACAACTCCATAACCCATTTTCAACCTGCTAAGAAAACTAATACAAACCCAGCTATTTTCTATCTTTCTTACTTTTTCTTCTTCTTTAAAAAGAAATGTTAGTGGTCTTGAAAATAGAATAGGGAGATGACCCTTAATATTTTTAAAAATGTAAAATTAAATAAAATTAAAAATAAACATTGAAAGCTTCTAAAGACTCTAATTATATTAAGGAGTTAGAAGGTAAACTATAAAGACAAAATTCTAGCATTTATTACCAAATATTTCTAAAAGAGAGTTGCATTTTTGTTTCTCTATTCCAAATATCTTCTTCTAGAAGATCCCTCTTCTCACTTCTCCACCTGAAAATTGACGACCTGGTCATAATTCAATGTCAGTGCCACTTGACCCTTTTAGTAAATGTTTTTAATCCTTGTTCTGCATGAACATTTTAAATAATCTCTGCTTTCTGCTTTAAGGTACTTAAAATGTAAATAATTAATGGTTCAACGTCCATCTTAGCACAAACTTCATGGCATGAAAAACTCTAACCTGATGAAGGTGGGGGACCATTCCATACTTTTCTAATAGCTCCCAATTTTTTCCAACTACGTATATATCAGTAGCTGCTTTGCCATCTCCCTCCAGCACATAAATTCTCATTTCATCAGCCCCTATTGATTATTGATCCTGAGGTTACAATAATTCATTTTGATTGTTGGTCCATTTACTACTACCAGTCTTATCCTCAGCTACAGCAAACAGACCTTGTAAATTAGTTTTCTGTTACTTTACTGCAATACTTTTAGGGCATCTCCTAAGAGCCTATATATATATAATTTATAAATAAAAATAAATATTTATTTCTTTTTAGAGAGAGAGGAAGAGAGAAGTATAAAGACATCGAAACACTGATGAGAGAAGAACATTATTGAACAGCTGACTGCTTCATGCCCCCTGCCCAGGATTGAACCTGCAATCCAGCATTAGCCCTGACCAGGAATAGAACCAGAGACCTCTCGGTTTATGGGTTGATGCTTAACCACTGAACCATACCATCTAGATACTCCCTCTCCTTAAACTCACAATAGCAAGTAGTATAGCTCTTTCAGGAAAACAATTGTTGCCTATTTGTGTGTCTAGGAAAAGGGCCCACATGGAACTCTAAGATGTGACCCAACCTTTCCATATGTCTCATTCCCTTTGTGTTTTGTCCTTATATCCCCATGATTTTAAAAATGAAAATAACCAAATAGAAAACACTCTCCTAGATTATGTGGAGGATATAAATTTCAATGAAACCTGGTCCGAACCCTTGAAAGAGCTTAAAATATAGTTGTGAAGAGAGACATGCACACAGTTAATGCAGGGAGCAAAGATCATAAAGGAGGAGTTACAGAATATAGAACTAATTCTTCGCAGTTTGCCTGTTGTATTATTATGCGGGGTATGTATTTAATAAAATACATAACAACTTTGGTATCTCAAACATCAGAAATATTCACTGTGAAGGAAACAGTGCTGACCAGACACTGAGGATGCCCTCACAGTTTATCCCAATAGCAGAAGAAATGCGAAAAATCCAAATTGGATCACCGTATGATTATCATTCCTTATGGCAAATTGCAAACTTTAATATGCAGAGACTTTAGAATACAGTCAGCATAAGAATAAAAACATAAGTATTTTGACCTTAAAAGATAAGGGTAGTATCATTTAATGAAATATTGGAAGTTGGTATACTGCCAGATGGATGGTGCAGCTCTTGTGCAAGTCTGAAAATTGATTCTAATTAAAAAATAATTCCTTTCAAATGCTATCCGTAAACATCTCTTTCAAAGTTATCTTTTTGTTCTGTAGCACATTGTTCTGAAATTTTTTGAGGTGTTTCCATCCATCTCTGTACCAGCTTCATCTGCCCACAGGCAACGATAATCATATCTCTTCTTGGCATGGAAATAATGAGAGCCCAAGCTAGGGGCATATCAGAGCGCCGTTATCTTTCTCTCTAATGATTGGAATTATGTCCTTGCTAATATTCTCCCTGCTTCCAGCTTCCCTGGCATTGTGGTAGGTAGACCTCCCAGAGTTCTTGCTGTTAATCTGCTGTAATTTGAAAAACACTGCCACACAGGTCCTGTCCCTGTCCCACTGACTTACCATAGACTACTCAAAAATTGATGATGAGTCAGATATGCCTTGTGTGAGGTTTGACTTGTCTTTGTAATGTGGAGTTTAGTAGGGTTTTTTTTTTTTAATTTTGTTTTCTTTTTTCCCCCAAACTCCCCCTCCTCTGCCCCCCAGCACACTCATGCTCCTATCCCCCTGTTGTCCATGTCCATTGGTTTGGCTTATATGCATGTATATAAGTCCTTCGGTTGATCTCTTCCCCTTACCCTCTCCCTCCCCTACTTTCCTTCTGGGGATTGATAGCCTGATCGCTGTTTCTCAGTCTTTGGATCTGTCCCTTTTCATTAGTCTATATTGTTCTCTATAATCCACAAATGAGTAAGATCATGTGATATTTATCTTTCTCTGACTGGCTTATTTCACTTAGCATAATGCTCTCCAGTTCCATCCATGCTGTTGCAAAATGCAAGAGTGCCTTCTTTTTTACCGCAGCCTAGTATTCCATTGTGTATATGTACCACAGTTTTCTAATCCACTCATCTGCTGATGGGCACTTAGGCTGTTTCCAAATCTTAGCTATGGTGAATTGTGCTGCTATGACCATAGGGGTGCATATATCCTTTCTGATTGGCGTTTCTGGCTTCTTGGGATATATTCCTAGAAGTGGGACCACTGGGTTGAAAGAGCAAAGGAAGGGGGAGATTTTCTGTTTTAGCCAGTTAGACCATACTAAATATGACCCTTAGGGAATATAATAGACTTGTTCTATTAATAGGAATAATAGATCTAAACATTATTTTGACCAATTATGAGAATAATATATCTGACATATTGGTAATACATTATAGGATCCCAAATATATTGTTATGATATAAAACCTAAATTTTATATGTGAATCTGATTCTGAAGGCAGTCCCATAAAAGAAATCATTGAACTATCTATATTCCCAGAATGATTATTTAAAAGATCATTTTTAATTTAGAAATATGTTTCTTTCTCTTCCCAAAAATATGATTTTATTGTCATGCATATCCCAAAGTAAGTCAGCCAGGTAAACTCTGGTGGAAATACACTGTTAGATTTACATTCATTGTCTTCTTTTTAAAAGTTTTTTTTTTTTCATATCATGGTGTATTCTACTATAGATTTAAAATATCTTTTCTTCCAAAATTTATTTATACTGTTGAGGATACCAAAGGTATGAAATTGGTTTTTGTGGGGTTTTTTATTAATTTTTCTACTTCTCCAAGAGATTTGCAAAATTAATGCATATATTAACTAATGTACACATTATTAATTTATATCTATTTTTTCACCTCAGTAGCTCTTTTTTTTTTTACTTTAGAAAAGTACCAAGAAGATTTAAAGTAGAAATCTTATTTTTTTCCTAAGAGCAAAATAAAGTTCCTAAGTTTCCTCTCAAAATCATGTGTGCCCTATTTCTACTTTTTGTAGAAGGAGAACAGTTAGTTTCCTACTTATTAATGATTAGACTTGTTTGTGAAGATGGCCAGTGAGATGCAATCAGAATTTCTTTGGGTAAAAGTATTACAACTGCACATGATAGTGTCACAACTAAGAGACTTAAAATGTGAGACAAATGTACCATAAAAAAATATAAAGTCTTTCTACATTTTAATCAATACTCTGACTACTGTATGTAACCCGCAAATACTCAACATTTATCTTTAGCCTGAAACTATTCAACTGTTACAAAACCTTCCTTTGGAAATTCATTTCTGGCTCAGACTAAAGCTGACTTCTTGGGAAATATGGCTCCATGAGAATAAATACAGCCACTATCAACGTTTAGTGATGTATTTCACACTGGCAAATGATTCAGTTATCCCTTTAGCAGGTGTTCAGAAACAAATTAAATTTACAACGTTAGAAGCCAAATAATATATTCCTCAAACCCCACGGTATGCCCATGATAACTGAAGTCCTACAAATAATTCAGATTCTATCCGCTACAATGTCAGTCAGGATTCAATTTAGCAATATTCCAAGAAGATGAGGCAGGTCATTTCTCCCTTATAGGAGTATAGGGACTAGGCCCTTTGCTGGCATAACAGAAAATGACTTAATTCCTGTCCAGTGTGCACACCTGCTATGTATCAAAGCAAAGATTATTGCTGTTCAGAGATCGTTGCCAGCAAAACTTTGCCCTGACTCTTTTGTCATGCTCAGTTAGCCCTTTGATATGGATGTCATTATTCCCTGCATCAGTTTCTCCAGCTGCATACACAGAGCATGTGGTGATGAGTTTGTTTTGAATTTGGTTGTGTAGATGATGGACGTTTCAAAGGTCAGGATTACTGAAGACGTTTTGTTTTAGTACAGATGTGACTGACATAGTGGTGCATTATTACTTCTATCCATTTCTCTGCCTCTAGCCTGATCAATCTGAGATGGATTTATATGGACTTTACCTATGGGAGCATGAAAACTTAGAAAAACACTGAGCTTCTAAACTCAAGGCTATCTATGATACTGTAACCTGATGGACTTTACCTATGGGAGCATGAAAACTTAGATAGAAAAACACTGAGCTTCTAAAGTCAAGGCTATCTATGATACTGTAACCCTAAGGTGCATAATACCTTCACAAGTCATCTGTAGGTTGGCATGGATACTTCTCTTTTTCTACCAAACTTAGAAACTTAGAAAACCTGTCATACTGGTATAGTGCCTCACACACGTCTGAAAGAACTGATAGAAAGGAAATGTAGAGCAGGGGGAAAAACAGTCACAAGCAAAATATTTTGTCAGTTTTTTTAAAAAAATCTCTACTGAAGTAAGGTATACCTCTTCTTAATAAAACTGATGAGAGTTCTGTACTGAAAGTGTAAACTCTGAGCAATTATGGAAAAATAAAGATAATATTCATAATTTCCATAAAAGGAAAGAGCCATTCTAAAACAGACAGTGGCAGAAGCCAGATTACCTGTCAGAAACTCATCTTTATTGCTCAAATCCAATAGAATCTACACTTAGCAAGGTAATCAATGAGATTTTGGTACTAAAATTAAAGGTTGCTTTTAATTCTTCAGTTTGTTTAACTTCTTTAAAGATAACTGGGCTTTCTCTACCTATCCTTAAGTTTAGTGTTCCCAGAGTTCTGTGATGTCTTCTCTTACCCTAAAATCCTCCACAGATTACAAAACCTCTAATAGTTTCAATTACTATGTCAGTGTTGATGGCTCCCTAAACTAAATGTCCATCAAAATACTCTCTCTTCATTCCAGAAAGTGGCCTCAGACTTGGTATGACACAGCTCCACCTGAATGTTTCACATGTGCCCATAACTATCATTTTCTTCACCCAGCTCCGATCTGCTCCTTCTATGGTCCACTATTTGCTCCACCAGCTGCTAAAGATACTGTGATACAAAAACAGATGTGCCCCCTGCCTTTCTTCAGGTTCAACCCAATAGTGAAGAATAAAATATAACCAGAAATAACAGATATTAGAACAAAAGGAAAAGTGCATAGAGCATGGAGAGAGGGTATTTAAAATTATTGGAGGTGGGAGTGGGTCATCACTGATTCTTCCTCTTCCTCATTACCCCCCAATCTAGCACCAACTCACACATAATTCACAGCTCCTTATACACTTAAATCTCTTAATTTTCCTCTAATCCCACTGTGCCCATTTTAGCTCAGGCCATTATCGCCGTGTACAAATCAAAACAAGCAGTTCCTAAACACACATCCATTCTTATCATCCTTGCCTACTTCATGTTTTGGAAAGTAATAGAAATTTGGGGAATGATTGTTATTGTTGCCATCATTTAGATCAGAGAGTCAACCTAAAACATTTCTGTCATCAACTGAAGAACAGTTGAGTGTACATCAAATGGCCAGCTGTTGACAGAAAGCCTGAGAAAGCATCTGTCATGCAGTGTTAACAAAGCAAAACACAAACTTCTCTGCCACGCAAGCAGCAAGGAGAAACACTCAGCTGGCAGGAAGGCAATTTCACACACCCACAATGTTGCCACCTCTCTGAGTCTAATTAGAAACTTAAATCCAGAATAGCATGAAACAAATTCGATTTCCCATCTAAAGATCCCACAGTTGTCTCATGTTTAACAGCAGCCACACAGAAGTTAGCTGTGAGATGGATCCAGATGAAGGGCACACCTACATCTGCTCTATAAGGAATGCATGGAAGGAGCCACTGTTTGCGCCCATGCTCTAAATGACCCCATTAAAGTCAACGGCACCCTTAAATGTTGCTGGTGGAACTCTGCAACTCAGAAGACAGATGGGCCACAGGCCTCCTGGAGGAGGAACTCCAGCTGCAAGTGGGACGTACCCTTGACTGACTGATGCACAACATGAGAGAATTTCGTTCCTCAGAGACACATAATGTGTACATACTCCGCAGAGTGGCCTTCCCACTTTGAACCCATACCTGGAGTCAGTTATACACTTTCTTTCCCAAACCTCTTTGCTAAGCTCTAGTCTCGTATATGACACTTATACTACTATTTACTGAGCACCTACTACACAGTCAGTTACTATGTATTCAACTGACTCAATATTTACTGAATACCTACTAAGAGCCAGGCATAGTCCTAGGTCCTAACATACACAATTAACCGATAGTGACATAGTCTTTATTCCCAAAGAGCAGACAATTGAGTTGGAAAGATAGACCATAAACAATTACATGTATGATCATATTTAATCTTCAAAACAAAATTTCAGTTAGTAATTTTAAACCCATTGTTATTAATTATGAACATAATATTTTAAGGTACTAAACAAATAATTAGCCGAAGGTCCTGCAACTGATATGTGGTGAGCAAGGCTTGGAATGTAACTCACCTTAGCTTCACAGATTGCAATCCTAAATCCTGGGTTCCACAGCTTTCTTCAAAATGAATGATGATTAGACATCTCCCCTTGAGTGCTCTAAAGGTACTTCATGTCCAACATACACCAGCTTAAACTCATTGTCTTTTCTTCAGGCCTGCCCAGAATTTGTCACTCAGGAAATAGCAACATCACCCATACCATGGATCTTGCTTTCTTTTCCACTTCCATCTAAAAATCACTTATCAAGTTCTATAGGTATTTACCTGCCTGATCTTTCACATCCCTTCCTTTTGAATGTGTACTATTATTCTTGTCTTTTAAACTTCCCTTCCTTCTCCCCTGGATGACAGCTATGGCTTCCTTGAGTCCGTGCCCTGAAACAATCCTTCCACTCCTTCCAACCAATCATCTACTGTGCTGACTGAATGAACTTCTCTAACTACAAATTAGGTCATGTCACACTTCTGTGGGGTCCCCACTGCCTAAAATAACAGATTTATTTTCAGAGTCTATCAACTCCTTTAGGAGCTAACATCTGTCTGCCTTTCTAGCTCAGCTCCTTCCACTCCTTCATTCTCTCTCCAGTCCTTCTAATTTCCCAAATACATCCTGTCTCTTCCTACATCTGTACTGGTATATACTTGGTCTTCTCTACATGAAGGCAATCTGTTCAATTTTTCTCAAGCTAGCACTAACTTGTTCTCCAAAATTCATTTTAAGAATCAACTCCGGCCCTAACCGGTTTGGCTCAATGGATAGAGCGTCAGCCTGTAGACTCAAGGGTCCCAGGTTCGATTCTGGTCAAAGGCATGTACATTGGTTGTGGGCACATCCCAGTAGGGAGTGTGCAGTAGGCAGCTGATCAATGTTTCTCTCTCATCGATGTTTCTAACTCTCTATCCTTCTCCTTTCCTTTTTGAAAAAAAATCAACAAAAATAAAAAAAAAAGAATCAACTCTGGAAAAACCAAGATGGCGGCATAGGTAAACACCAGAGTTTGCTGCCTCGAACAACCACTTCAAAAATACAACTAAAAGATGGAACAGACATCATCCAGAACCACAGGAAGGCTGGCTGAATGAAAATTCTACAACTAGAAGAAAAAAGAAAAGCATACTGAGACTCAGAGGTGGCGCAGTGTGGAAGTAAAATACTAAGGTACAGAGGCGCACACGGAGCGGGCTGGTGGCTGAGGGTGCGGTTGTCGTTTTCAACTGGAAGGGAGTCTCAGGCTCTGAGCTCCAGTTCCAGGCAAGTCTCTGGGGACCCAGACTCATACGGGAGGAGTGGGACTATCTGGCATCGGTCGGAACTCGAGGGCAGCTTTCTCTCATAAGGGCTTGCAGCGATTGCCGAGACACTGAAAAGCTGGGCCTTTGAGAACAGCCATAACTGCTAGTCCCGCCCTGTTGATCCCATGGTATGCGCCCCACCCAAGCCCTGCAGGGAGGCTTTTACTGGATAGCCTAAGGCAGAGGCTAGATTAGCACCTCCCTAGAGATTCAGGAGCCAGGAAACCCAGAGGTCAGAGTGGGACCATCCAGTTTGCAGCTCCGTGGAACCATAAAGGACACACTCAGGGGGCAGACTTAGTGAGCACCAAAGCCCCACTGAAGCAAGTCTTGCCCCGGAGGGGGGTCTCCAGCACAGAAGTTCTCCCACTGCAGACACAGCTGATTCTCACAGCCAATTGGCCTGGAGGTCAATTCCTCCCAGTGAAATCTACAACAATCAAGGCTTAACTACAAAAAGACTGCACAAAGACCACAATGGGTGCACCAAGAGTGTCCTCCTCAGGTAATTGGGGAGGCTGAACCACTGGGCCCTAGAGGACACTCGTCACAGAAAACCACTTTATCAACACAGGGAAGCATAAAAAATGAGGAGACAAAGAAAAATGACACAAATGACAGAAATGGAGGAAAGCGAACTACTGGATATACAGTGCAAAAACACACTTTTAAGGTTTTTCAAGAATTTTCTAGAAACTGAAGATAAACTTAATGAGACCTAGAAGAAATCTAATGAGACCCTTGAGGTTGTGATAAAGGCCAACTAGAAATTAAGCATACACTGACTGAAATAAAGAATATTATACAGGCTCCCAACAGCAGACTGGAGGACCACAAGAATCAAGTCAAAGATTTGGAATACAAAGAAGCAAAAAATACCCAACCAGAAAAGCACAATGAAAAAAGAATCCAAAAAATACGAAGATAGCATAAAGAGCCTCTGGGACAGCTTCAAGCACACCAACATCTGAATTATAGGGGTGCCAGAAGAAGAGAGAGAACAAGATATTAAAAACCTATTTGAAGAAATAATGACAGAAAACTTCCTCTACCTGGTGAAAGAAATAGACTTACAAGTCTAGGAAGTGCAGAAAACCCCAAACAAAAGGAATCCAAAGAGGACCACACCAAGACACATCATAATTAAAATGATATGAAATGGTGAAAGGTATCCTTTAAGAAAAGGAAGAAGAAGAAAAAGGTAAAGATACAAATTATGAACAACAAACATGCATCTATCAACAAGTGAATCTAAGAATCAAGTGAATAAATAATCTGGTGATCATAATAGAATCAAGGACATCGAAAGGGAATGGACTGACTATTCTTGGGGGGGGAAAGGGTGAGGGGGATTCGGGAAGAGACTGGACAAAAATCGTGCACCTATGGATGAGGACAGTGGGTGGGGAGTGAGGGAGGAGGGTGGGGTGGGAACTGGGTGGAGGAGAGTTATGGGGGCAAAAAAGAGGAACAAATATAATAATCTGAACAATAAAGATTTAATTAATTTAAAAAAAAGAATCAACTTCAGGAAATTTTCTTCTCATCTCACTCCCCAATATTATAGCTCATCTCTTTGGGTCTTGTTTTACTTTGTGCATACATATACTATCAGTGCTATAGAAACACTGGACACATGTCAGTCTCCAATGTTAAACTGAGCTTCCTGAGGTCAGTTTTTCTCAACTTGATTATGAGTCCTGAAAAAGAATTCATTCAAAGAATACATAATGGGTAGTCAGACAACCCATTTACAAGACCATGCTCTTCCACTTAAGAGTTCTGTGACCTCCACTATCATTCAATCTCTTACCTTTAGTTTTGTCTGTTAAGAAATAAAGAATAATGATAACAAATAAATTGTAGAAAGAAGATGAACTGAGACTCTACATATGAAAGCATTCTTTTTACCCATAAATGCTATATGTAAATAGATTACTACCCTTGGGAGCAGACACGTTTTGTCATCTTGTATGATTCTTTCCTCTTCAGAGTCAGATTTAGCTTAGTACTAATCCAGTGCAAAGTTCAGATTTGATGAAATACTGGTTTTTGAACTAAGAGTGAGAAATGTGAGCTTTTTGCTTTCAAATTTATATAGAACTTGTTTTTAACAAAATTTCCCTGAAAAGGAAAATGCACTGTAAGAAGCATGAAGACTTAAAAACTATATTTTGCACATCAATTAAACTCCTGGAGAGTAAAAAGAGTAAAAGAGACAGAAATAATAACATTTAATAAGGTCTGCTCCAATGTGTCTTTAATGGTTTTTTTGGAGGGGGTTCAATTTAAAGAAAGAAGCAATTTGAATTTGAGGGACATCTTCTCAGAGCTGGCCTTGGACAGAGTTGAGAATAGCCAGTTTAGTGTGTGTGTGTGTGTGTGTGTGTGTGTGTGTGTGTGTTTTGCGATTTTTGTTTTGTTTTGTTTTGTCTCAAAGTCCACAGCCACTCTACCACCTGGAGTCCATTCCTTACATCTGGAGGTTCCTGGAGTCTTGCTTTCAGAAGTCTTCCTAGAACTGGCATTTCTAAAGATTTCTCATTAGCTCTGACTGACACCCTTATTCCCTCAGCCATGTTTCTGTCTCTTTGTTATTTTTTTAGCTAATTTCATATCTAAGTTATGATATGAAAACTATCATATCCCAACTCAAGAAAAAACATTTGTTGGAATCATAGTACCTGTCAGATTTTAGGAAATCCAATATGAATAAGAGATAGTCTTTGTTTTCAAGTAGCTCAACATTGTTTTAAGCAGCTAAAAAATTTGTTTTAGGTAGTATGTACAAATTATGATACATGATCTGATAAGTGCATTACAAGACACAAAGCAAAGGATTGAAAACTCCAAGGGAAAGGTAGCTCACCATATTGGAGGATTTGAAGAAGCCCATACAGAAGTAATTTTCAGGTGGGCTTAGAGGGTGAGTACACATTTGTCAGTCCTTAGTGGGCAGGGAGGGGAAGAAATGTGCATTCCAAGCAGAAAGAAAGTGCATTTTCAGAGGCTAGAAATATAAAAGGGCACAACAGCCCTGGCCCATGTGGTTCAGTGGATTCAGTGTCAGCCTGAACACCTAAGGGTGACAGGCTCCATTCCCACTCAGGGGCACATACCTGGGTTGCAGGTCCCATCCCTGGCCCTAATTGGGACATGTGTGGTAGGAAAACATTCAATATGTGTATCTCATATCAATCTTTCTCTCTCCCCTCCCTTCTGCCATTCCACTCACTCTAAAATAATTATTGAAAAAAAATATCCTCGATGAGGATTATCGAAAGAAAGAAAGAAAAAAGAAAGAAAAGAAGGAAAGAAAGAAAGAAAGAAAGAAAGAAAGAAAGAAAGAAAGAAAGAAAGGGTGGAAGGAAGAAAGAAAGGAAAGAGGGGAGCAACATATTTAAAAGATAATTGAAAATTATTATGTTAAGCTTCGGAACTTAACCAAGGATGTCTCAAGGGGTAGACTATTGGGTTGAGAGACTCTAATGTGAAAGTCTGGTTTATGTGTATAAGAAATAGTTCTGGGAGAAACAAAGATGGCTGCATAGGTAAACACCTGAAATTGCTGCCTCGCACAACCACTTCAAAAATACAACTAAAAGACAAAACTGACATCATCCAGAACCACAGGAAGGCTGGCTGAGTGGAAATTCTACAACTAGAAGGAAAGAGAAAAGCACACTGAGACTCAGAGGAGGTGCAGAAGTAAAGTGCAGAGGTA
This sequence comes from Myotis davidii, assembly GCF_000327345.1. Lineage (NCBI taxonomy): Eukaryota > Metazoa > Chordata > Mammalia > Chiroptera > Vespertilionidae > Myotis > Myotis davidii. The sequence continues at coordinate 188,277 of NW_006299245.1, read as the reverse complement.
TGGAGACACGCGTGGGGAAAGGGCTGGCAATGGAGGAACCAGTGTCTTTTTCAATCGGGAGGGAGACACACACTCCCGACTGCTCTGAACTCCAGTTCCGGGCGAGTATCTGGGGACCCATGACTCATACGGGGAGAAATTGGACTGTATGGCATCGGGCAGAACTCGAGGGCAGCTTTCTCTGAGGTGCTTGCAGCAATTACCGGGACACTGAGAAAGGACTCTGAGACCCAGGGGCCTCTTAGGGCAGGGCTGAGGATCAGCCATAGCTGTTTGCTCCACCCTATTGATTCCCTGAGACCCCGCCCCACCAAAGCTGCTAGCAGAGGCTTTTGTATATGAATGGGCTGGCCCTTTGAGATATAAAATTACCTAACAAACTATAGCTGGTTCAGAGAAACCCAGAAAATCCAAAAGAAGGCCCAA
>NW_006299245.1:180239-186867 GCF_000327345.1 Myotis davidii | reverse complement strand
GGGAGGGGGGTGGGGGGTTTGGGAAGAGACTGGACAAAAATCGTATGCCTATGGATGAGGACAGTGGGAGGGTAAGGGCAGAGGGTGGGTGGGAACTGGGTGGAGGGGAGCTGGGAGGGAAAAAGTGGAACAACTGTAATAATCTGAACAATAAAGATTTATTTTTTTAAAAAAGAAATAGTTCTGGTCAGGGACCAGAATTTCTGAAACATAAATAACTGCTTAAACCATCCCCTTACCTCCAGTCTTGTATATGTCTCCCACTCAATTTATTCTAGCATCTAAGTTGATCTTAAAACTGGTAAACCTATGTCGATCTCTTCTATGTATATGGTCTTATCCACCCTGGCGTCTCTGCTGTACCTAGCATAAGTTTATAAGCATATATCAAATTGAGCGCAAGTGCATCTCATGCAACTAAACTAAAAGGAAAAATAATAAACATATACACTGAGTGGCTAAATTATTATGACCACCTGACGTTTGTAGGCAAATTAGCTATAATTTCTTGCTGAAGTTGCTAAAGGGCCAGAACATTATAAACAGGGAAGCAGGTTGTTTACACAACAGTATAAGTAATTTTTTTCCTGAAGATATGGATAAACAATGAGATTTAACAGCCTTTGAACATGGGATATGTATAGCATATTGACATTTAATATAGCACATATGCTTTGTATGTATTAATTAATTTTTTAATGCCCAAATGAAATGGGTACTATTATTATTCTCATTGAATAATTCAGTAAACTGAGACACAGAAAATCTTCATCTTGTTCCTTGTAAAATACTTATGTTAAAACAATATTATTTTTATTTTTGACCTACCCTCTGTCAATTTATTTGAAACTAAGAATGCTTTTTCTAAAATGTGTGAAACTACTTTATGTATGTGTACGTGTTTGTGTGTCTTACAATGAAAATAATCTTTAGTAGGCACATTATACTAAATGATTCTTTCACAACAGAAAACAAATGCAAAATTTTTGAAATTATGATCATACATTACAAATTCCTCTGTGTTTGTTCCAGGAACTGTGAACCATCTGCACCATGTAAACAGTTCAGGTTGTGTCTGTAGACATACAGCAGAAGAGGAAGTACCAAAGTGTGCAATTTGTTGTGACCTGTCTACAAAGTCTCTTGGAGTCAGGGATGCAGAAATTTCATTAACTGTGTTAATTTCATTACCTCCTGAGAGTCATCTTAAAGTTCATAGATTCTTACCTCTCCTGTAATATAGGTGTCTATGGTGTTCTCTTTGCGTTATAGGAAATGTACTAGTATAGTATATTTTCATCAATACACTAGAGAATCACCTAAATTATTTTTTATTATTAGTGTTCAGAATAAAACTATGTAGATGATGACAGAAAAGAGATTAATATGCATATTGATAGATTACAATTCCGTTAACATTTTTGAAACTATGAAGGAAACAAAACATTTTAATACTCAATATATCCACTTAAATGTAATACCTATATTATAATTTATGCTCATCTACTTGTTGAAGTGATTTATTTTATAGATAAATGCATTTTTCTTCTGCCATGGTTGTATTTTATTAATTTTTTATTCTTTGCCATATACATATATATATATAGAGAGAGAGAGAGAGAGAGAGAGAGAGAGATACATATTTAAATATCCTATAATTCAATATTATTTTTTCATCAGTTATCTAAATAGATGAGACATATCTTTGCTTCCAATGTAATTTTTATATGGTCTTATGGATTCATCATCATTACACCCCTTATAGACAGGTAATAGCTATATACTCTCTCAATAATGGCACAAAGCCCCTGCTAGGTAAGTGCAGTTAATTGTATTATTCAACTTCTAAAACTACCTGGGGAATGTTTAAATAAGCCTTGTGTTTCTCTTAGGTATGGACCTATTCCCTATGACTGGGTTATCTTCTGTCCCAAAAAAGTAGAGTTAGTGTAGACATTAAACTTGATTAGAATCTATGAAAGTTTGATCATTCAAATAGAAGGAAATGAATTAATTGATTTACTCTATAGTTTAGAAACTACTCAAAGTTAATCTTACAATGTAAAAATAGCAAATTCATAGGAAATTTTTAAAAAACACATGAAAGTCCTCTGGTATAAAATAATAAGAACTCTTTTTGAAATTCTCCAATTGGTAGTGAGCTCTTATATAAGTATTTTCTTTCACTATAGTTGGTGAAGGAGAACTCCTTGCTTCCTAAAATGATAAATTCCTTTTAAAAACTTCTAATTGGGAGAGTTCTTCATTATGTTCCAATCTAAATTACTGTAATTTTAGGGACAAACTAAATGAATTAAGCCCTTTTCCATTTGGCAGCTATTAATGAATGAGCAAACCTATCCTTCAGCACAATGGTACATAACTGATAACCTCAGAATCTGTTATTTGTGAATTTAGTTAACAGCTAACTATTTCCTATCTTAAAATATAACACACTTTATTATAAAGGTAGTCTAATGATCATAAACATATTTGTTTTCATCAAAGAAACCACATTTAAAATCTAAACAAAGTTAATAAATTAATAAATATAAAAGAGACATCTCAGATCAATGGAGGGGCAGTTATATAATGAATGGATTGAGAATATATAGTGAGTCATTTAGAAAAAATTCTGCTTGGTTCTTTACATAACTTCATATACCAAATAAATTAAATTTAAATTAAGTAGATAAATGTAAACACTAACCTTTAGCCAAACAAGAAATACTATCATTAAATATCTTTAGGGCAGGAAACTTCTTAAGCCTAGAATTGAGTGGAGAAATCCCAAAGGAAATTATGTACCAATACAAAGTTATAAAGAGTGTACATTTCTTCATGCAAAAACAAAAACCAGAATTAAATGCCAAACAGATTAAGAAAAATAGTGGCAAACTAAAACCTATCCTCCTCAGACTACTACAAAAAATTCAAGAGGAAGTAACACTTCCAAGCTCATTCTATGAAGCCAGCATCACCCTAATACCAAAACCAGGTAAAGACAACACAATGAAAGAGAATTACATTGATTCTCTTTCTCATCATTGATGTCTCTCTCTCTCTCTCTCTCTCTCTCTCTTTCTCTCTCTCTCTCCCCCTCTCTCTTCCTCTCTGAAATAAATAAAAATATATTTTTTTAAAAAAGAAAAGAAAAATAGTGGCAGAAATATGATAGACCAAAGTTATTATCTTTATTAAATAAAAGAGCTAAAAATATCAATAGGAAAAAACTTATCTCAAAAGGCAAATAGGCATAAAACCAGATCATTTCAAAAAACAGAAATACAAATAATAACAAACTTATGGGAAAATATTCATTCTTACAAGTAATTAGACACAAATCAAAATAACCACCTAAAAAACATTTGTCAACTTTATTGAGCAATAAACATTCTAAAATTTAAACTGGGAAGAGTCTTTATTGTACAGTGATATAATCCTTTTGAATTAGTGTGCCATGCCAGCACAGCCAAGGGTTTGGTGAGCCTGAGGGGCGGTGGCGAAGGATTAAAGAAAAGACAGAATAACTGGGGCTCAGTGGATCTCCTGTGCCTGGATGAGGCCACAGAGAAGGATCCAGCCAGCAAGCTGAGGCTTTATTTTATAGTCAGAGAAAAACAAGGTAGTGGTCAACATTGTTACAATGTTCTTGTGAGTTTCACTTGTTTTGGCAGCACTTGCTGCACCTCCCACAGCCCATTAGCTACCCAGGAAGGATCTAGGGGGCAGCCATAAGGTCAAGCTTAATTATGCTAAGAGGACTCTGCCCTCTAAGCTGGGACTTATTTGTGGCTCTGCCACAGGTTAATCGGAGGCTTAACTCTAGAGACACTCTCGAAAAATAAACATTTAATAAAGCCTTATTATGATAATATTGTTCTAAGTTATTTACATGTATCACTCATTTAATTTAACTTCTTCACAGCAACTATGGGAGAACGACTGAATTTTAGAGGTAAGGAAACTAAGAAATAAAATTTAAATGGCTTATTTTAAATCACACAGTAAAAGTGGAAAAGTAGAAATAAGCACTCTGATGCTAGGCCTTAAAAATTACTTATTAAAGCTGCAACAGTGTTCTCTACTTCTGAGAGGACATTAAATGATAAAAACAATGCAATATCACACTAAAATTTTGACAATCATGAATATGAATTTAAAATTATATAACACAAATTGAAATGCTGATAGAATTTGTATTGGTATGGTACATAGGTGATTCTTCTCCTTTCCTTAAATTTCTAAATTTTTCATCATATTTCCACATTATTTTTTATATGACTGAAAAAAATGTCTAAATACTACTTCTGTTAATATGAGCTAAGCTATTTGAACTATTTCTTCTTTGAAAACAACTAAAATGCTCTTAACATTGTTTTAAAAAATCTTTCTTAAAGTTGTGAATATATATGACAAGACAGTAAATCAAAGAGAAGGTAGGAACCAAGTGAAGTAAGCCTATCAGTGAAGCCACACCTGCCTTGAGCATCAAACTAACAAGATCTAGTTCTTCTCATGATGGCCTGTTGGAGAATGGGAACAAAAATTCAAACAATCACCAGCCAACCTTGAGAGTCCGACAAAGAGAAGGCCAAACTCCAAATGTCTACACTTTCCTGAAATAGCAAACCATAAATAAACCTTCCCCCACCTCCATCTTTCCTCAGGAGATTGCATAAAAAATCACCTGGGCTCCAAGCAGAGCAAAAGGGAAAAGAAAGTTCCTCAGACGGAGCTTTACTGGTCTCTAGAACAAAATCACACTCCAAATAAACCCTCACATTAAACACTGAGTTTACTAGGGGACTGTCTAGGGCGGGGAAAAAAATGGACACATATGTAATACCCTTTGTAATAAAAAATAAAATTTAAAAAAAAAAAAAAACACTGAGTTTAATCAAGTTTGCAAAAACAGTGTTGTAAGCGCTTGTCAGAAGAAAATGCAAATGCTGAGTGGGGGAACTCACAGTCAGTACTAAGCCCACAGGGAAATGATATTAACTTTGAAAACCAGTGGAAATAAGGGAGCTAAAACAGTCTCAAAATGATTGTAGATGCTGGAATGATCAGACATAGACTATACTGTAAGGCTTAATAGAATTAAATAAAATAAAAATGTGCATGTATTCACATGGAACAATAAACTATACAAAATGAAACTATAAAAAATGATTTATTTTAATATAAAATTTCAGAAATAAAATAATGAACTAGTTTATTCCATGGCAGGGGCAGCCCAGGCATTGTTTTATACTCTGAGAATATAGTATTGTATAAAACAGACAGAAAGCTGTTCCTTGTGGAAATTCCATTCTAGCTTGTAGAGGAGGGGTCCAAAATATGTCAAAGTTATGGTATGATGCATGTTGATAAGTGCTATGAAATAAGCAGAAAAGGTATGAATGAGCATCGTGTATAATTTTTAATTAAAGTGTTTAGGAAAGATATCAATAAAAATGTGACGTTTAAGACTTAAAGGAAATGAGAATGCCAGGCATTCAGATGGATAAAAACATTCTAAGAAGTAGACCAATGAGTGCAAAGTGCTGATATAAAAACATGCATTGCATGTCCATAGAACAGAGAGAATGCTACTGTGCTGGAGTCCAGAAGACCAGGGAAGACTAAAGGAGAATGAAGTGAGAGTGTTATTCATGGGGAAGGGCAGGGAGGAGGGTTCCTGAAGAGATTGACAGTCTTTGTCAGGACTCTGGCTTTTATCCCAAGTGAGGAGATCATAGTTAAGGGGCTGAATTGAAAAGTTGTGTGGTTTTGATTAATTTATATGATTAAAATTTTGCCCTCACTGCACAAGGGTGGAGGCAGAAAGTCCAATTTGTTCTGAGAAATTTTTTAATAACTGGGTGATAGATGATGATGATGGTATCAACCAGGGTTAGTGCACTGAGGATAGTGAGAAGTAGTAAAAACAAATTTTTGAAGATAAAAACCATCAGATAGACTGGTTATATGAATTTGAGAAAAAGAGCATGAAGGATGACAGCAAGTTTTCTTGTGGAGTTATAAACAGAAAACTTGTTAATAAAAATTTATATATGTGATCTTGGGGTCTTGGCGCTTAGTTTAAGGTTGTCAAGTCAGGGAACAGGTTGGATTGTACAAAGTCTGTGACATCATACTTACATATTAGTAAACATAGCAAAAGGATTATCTTCAATTATCTTGAATAGTTGTCTCACAAATATTTTTTAATATATTTTATTGATTTTTTTACAGAGAGGAAGAGATAGGGATAGAGAGCCAGAAACATCGATGAGAGAGAAACATTGATAAGCTGCCTCCTGCACACTCCCTACTGGGGATGTGCCCGCAACCAAGGTACCATGCCTTGACTAGAATGGAACCTGGGACCCTTTAGTCCGCAGGCCGATGCTCTATCCACTGAGCCAAACTGGCCAGGGCTCCCCTGAGCCTCTTGATAAAACATCAAGGAAATGATAGAGACCACACCCCTGACATCTCTCCACATGCCAGCCAGGGGCCCCTTTGATAAACTCTCACTCCACGGCTCAGGTCCAAACGGGGGCCTCCAAACGTCAGCCAGTAGCTCTTCACAAGACACGTCACAAAATTTCACCTGATGAGACTGAGGTGCAGGGGGGGC
>NW_006299245.1:178659-180179 GCF_000327345.1 Myotis davidii | reverse complement strand
CTGTCTGGCCAACCTCCTGTCCTCTTCCCCAGCCCTGTTCGTGCACTGGTGGGGTCCCTCAGCCTGGCCTGCACCCTCTCGCAATCCAAGAGCCCTCGGGGGATACCGGAGAGCCAGTTTAGGCCCGATCCTGCTCAACGTAGGAGCTGCCGCATGGTGGTCAGTGCACTCCCACAGAAGGAGCGTAGCTCAGCCAGGAGCTCATGGCTGGTGAGCGGTAGCAACAGTGGCAGGGGCCTCTCCCACTTCCATGATAGTTGGACATCCCCCGAGGGTTCCTGGACTGAGGGAGCAGGCTGGGCTGAGGCGCCCCCTCCCAAGTGCATGAATTTCATGCACTGGGCCTCTAGTAATTATATAGTTCAAGCGTTCATACATAGGAGGTAAAATTATTTAGAACAGGATGGTGGGATGAATAGGAAGGTGTTCTCCTGGGAGGAGCACTTGAAAAGTTTTTGAAGTTCTGACAATATTCAATACCATGCCCTTGATGATAGTTATGCAATATTTGCTTTATAACAATTTTTTAAATGTGTACTTACATTTAACACCCTGCTGAATGTATGCCATCTTAATAATTTTAAATTAATTAAAATGCATATTCCTAGTTCAAAGTTACATCTTTCTATGTCACTTGATGTGTGGATTCCAGTTGTAATTCCCATCTTTTCACTTTGTTGTGCCTGAGTGAACTTGGTAATGTTACTTGCCTTTCTCATCTTCATTTTTCACAAAAAAGTGTGAATAATAATACCATTTTTGAAGGTTAAATTTATATAACCTACATTTAAAAAATGCTCAAAATCACTGATCATCAGAGAGATATAAATTAATAAGATAATGAGGTATCACCTCACACCTATCAAATCAACAAATGACAAGGCTGGAGAGAATATGGAGAAAAGGGAACCATTCTAGTGGGAATGCAGACTGGTATAGCCACTATGGAAAACAGTATAGCGTTTCCTCAAAAAATTAAAAATGGAACTCCCATTTGACCCAGTGATCCTCCTTCTAGGCATATATCCTGAGAAACCTGAAACATCAATCAGAAAGAATGTATGCACCCCTATGTTCATAACAGTGTGATTTACAATAGCTAAGATCTAGAAACAGCCCAAGGGTCCATCAGTAGATGAGTGAATAAAAAAGCTATGGTACGTTTATACCATGGAATACTATGCATCTATAAAAAAAGAAGGATCTCTTACCCTTGGAGACAGCATGGAGGGACCTGGAGAGTATTATGCTAAGTGAAATAAGCCAGTCAGAGAAAGACAAGTATCACATGATCCCACTCATATGTGGAATCTAATGAACAAAATAAACTGATGAACAAAATAGATCCAGAGACATAGAGACATAGAGACATAGAAGCATAGAACAGACTGGGGAATATCAGAGGGAAGGCTTGGGAGGTAGGTGAGGAAAGATAAACTAAAGAAATTATATGTATATATGCATAACTGATGGACACAGACAATAGGGAGGTAAAGGCCTGGGATGGTGGTGGGAGACGT
>NW_006299245.1:168539-178613 GCF_000327345.1 Myotis davidii | reverse complement strand
CAACACTAAAAATTTAATATTTTAAAAAGTGTATAACCCAAATGGTACTTGTTTTGTCATTTTAATAATAATAATAATTAATAATAATAATAATGCTGATGATGATATCACATTTCTAAGAGTCACTTACTACATTGCTATTCAGAATTCTGAAAACATTTCTTTACATCTCACTTATGCTCACTTTTGAATTACTGGAGATTTCTCCTGTGTTGACTGGTAGTAACTTATTGCTGAGAATTATGATAGTTATTCTTTCTTCTACCTTATTAGCTGATCCTTCCCAGGTTTCTTTTCTGATTCCTGCTTATATCCCCAAATTCTTGATTTTGAAGCATTGCAGGACTCAGCAGTTGAGCCTCTTCTTCTTTTTCTCAAGATTATCCTATCCAATCTCATGGCTTTAAATGCTATCTATAAGCTTATGACCTCTAAATTCATGTCCTCATCCTGGGCCTTCCATTTGCTATGCCCCCATATCTTAGAGTTACAATTAACTTCTCTCACCTTTTTATGTCCCACATTAGATCTATCAGCAAAGACTTCTATCTCTGTCTTCAAAATATATCCAGAATCTAATTATTTCCATTACCTCTTCGATTAAGTCTCTCTCACCTGGATTTTTTTTTTATAGTATCTTAACTGGTCTCTGTTTCCACAGTCACTCCATTTCATTTTATTCCTAACAAATGACCCAGTTGTTCTGTGGTAACACGAGGTCATGCCTTTCCTCTGCTCAAAACCCTTCCACAACTTTCCATTTTGTTCCAATTTAAAGCCAACGTTTTAAAAATTATATATATTTATAATTGCGCCTACTATACACACACATGCACACAAACAGAGCATTCCCCATCCCCCTTCTCTGATTCGTTTTTCTTCTGGATCTACTCCTCACTCTCCAACCTTACTTCTCTGACTTCATCTCCTATTAGATGAAGCAACATTGCCCTTTCCTCAGTACCCCACTGATCTTCCTCATAAATGCTTACCTCATAAATCCTTGCTGTTCCATCTACTTGGATCTCTGATTTTGGATTTGCCCATGGCTGACTTCCTCACCATCTTCAGTCTTCATTAAAATGTTACCTTTGCAACCAGACCTTCTTGACTATCTGATTTGTAATGGCAAATTTCCCCCTCACGCATTGCCAGTACGCATCATTTGCTAATACATGCATACAGCAAGTCTTCCAACAAACCCATTCATGTTATTGGTGGGGTGGGGAGGGGACAGCACATATTTTATTTAATACACTTATATGAGGGAGCATGCGTCTAACAGGAAGATTAACCTACTCAAACCTATGTAGGTGATTAGTTATCAACATCTCTTAACAATTAAAGATTATTGCATTCATTTATTCATTGAGCATTTGCTGAGAAATAAATAAGTTCAAGACACTTTGCTAAATACTAGGGTGTTCAGAGAGATCCCCAATTTTGTGGCTTTTGCAAGGAGACATCTATGAAGCACACTAGTATGCCAAATTTCTTATTTGCTCCATCTGTTCCCCACAATTCAGGAGCATGTCTCCTCAGGCCAGATTCTCAGGACTGCTGGCTCTTCCTACTAGACTGTGTTAGTTATTAAGGGTTAAGTTTCAATAATTATAAGTAGCCACTAGTGAACCTAAAGATGTTTAACAACACTTGCATTTTGAAACAATTAACTAGTCTTTATTCTACTAATCAGAACATGAAAGACCTATAATTTGTGGATATATCTTAGCCTTCTGGCTAACCGTTAGTCTTGTAGATCACTAAAATATTATTTTTTGCCACCCAAATTTTGACCCACAGACTGCAACATCAGCATTGTCTGGGGTTTTGTTAGCAATGTAGAACCCAAGGTGGTCCCTGGACCTGCTGAATCATGATGTGCATTTTCACAAAATCCCCAAGTGATTTGCATGCACATAAAAACTTGAGAAACTGCTGCAAATCACTTTGACTTTCTGAGTCCTTCCTTGTAAGTGATATTAAAGTTTTTTCTTCTACATAGTTCTATTACTAGACTCAGAGAAAATAAAAACAGAGGAAAAAGAAAGACAATTTTGAATCTAGAGAAGTCAGGATCAGACTGTGTTAGACACTGTAAATCTAGAGTTCTAATGGAATGGTGGGGAAGAAAGATAAGTGGCAAAATCATTTAAGAGTTTTGCCACCTATTGGCATTATTGAAAATGCCTTCAAACAATTTGAAGTCCTCATACAAGAATAATGCAACCTGTCAGTCAGGAGCCTTCTGAACACTTGTAACTAATTGATGTTCACCCTTCCAGGCATCAAATGCAATTACTGTGCCACTCGGGGTACAATTTAACTTGGAGTTGACATATTGAATGCAGAGAGAATCACAAACAGTAAAAGCATGAATTCCACTTAGAGGGGAAGTGTCTTTTAGTTTGGAACACACAGGACGCTGGCCCACTGACATGAGGCCTGACTCATACTGCTGATCTGTTGCAGAGATGAAATACACAAATCTAAAACCCTATAATACTATGGTTAAGTCTGTGTGATGTGTATGGAAGAAGCTTACAACAGAATTAATCCTAGGACCATACTTAAAAAAAAATAGTGGCCTTATTTGTCAGTATTTAACACTTAGAAAAATAAAGTAATTTTGGGCTGATGTTTGATCAGCTACAAACTTAGAAGTTGGTTCCTCCTACTAGAGTTTATTAGCCAGAGTTGTTGAGGTTTAGTGATTATGAAGATAGTGTGAGAATATTATGTTTGCAAAAGTTTTGTACACAGACAGAAACGGGTTAAACTGACATTATATTATTCATTAGACTTAGATACAACTCCCTTTTATATTTTGAAATTTAGCTTAATTTTTCTGTAAAGTGTCTCATTTGCGTAGAACTTAGAGCCCAAACTGTACAATCATCAAGTAAATGTATGTTATTTACTCTTCAGTTCTCCAGTAATGCATGTACCCACAGTAAAGTTTCCTACAGTCACTCAATAGAATGTCTGTATAGCTTTTTTATGCTGCTTCTAGTTGCCTCAAAACAGAAATAAAATTATTTACATGACACATAAATTGCTTCCACCCACAAATCTCTTTACTTTTGAACCCTTAGGCAAGTGTGATTTAAAGTTCTCACTGCTCTTTTTTTTAAGAAAAATGAGCAAAAACAATATATAGCTAATATTATAGTCATTCCCTCCAAACTACAGAATGAATTTACTAAAGTATAGCCTATTGATGTCATATAGAAACATTCAAAAGTATGTGATTAATTATTATTATGCCTTAAAAGAATATTCTATCAGAATTTCTTTTATAGTTTTATATGTGCACACATGCATTTGTAGATATGCATATGAATATAAATATAACAGAAAAAATTTTCTTCTTGATACATCCAGTTAGCACCACTTGTATTTACTGTGGTAGAAATAGGCTTATGGTTCAATAATCCAACTTCCTTTTCATCTGGGTACATGGCTAGAGTTCATTTCACAGACTGCATAAGAATGAGAAATGTCCATTTTATTGATGTCTATGCTGAAGAGAGTAGAGTCTCTATCAGCTTGGATTCCTGAATGACCATATGACCATTTGGAGCAGAAATCCTCTCTACTGCACATACTACACACCTTTATCCCCCCACAAACCCACCACACACTCATCCCACCCTCACCCCCAACACACAAACTGCCCATTAGAATTCATGTGTGCAAGAAGGAGACTTCATGGTGTTCAACTTCTGAGACTTCAAATTTTCCTTGGTAGTACAGACACTAGGACTTTCTTCTTATATAAAACACACATGCATCTGAGAACAACATGGATAAAGCTCAAGAAATTATTTCTTATTAGTTGTGTTCCCTAATCTTACTCCCTTCCCATCCCATTCATTATATATATATATATGTGTGTGTGTGTGTATATATATATATCTCAGTAATGTGAACAAGGCAAAAAGGACAAAGAGGAATAAGATTAGAGATATTACAGAGAAGGGAAATGTGTGAGTCCAAAGTGGCTTGATCTTACCCAGTAGGTAACTAGGGGAAGTCTATATGTCCTAAAGCTCAATAAAGCTGTTTTTATCACTAGGCTCTTAATTTAGAGGCCATCTTCTGTAGCTAATACTCATGTTGCTTTCACTCCTACCCTCATCTGTCCAGTCTGGGTAGCTATTCATCAAATCCACTTCACCCATCACATAGCAACAGGCCTACCTCCCCCAGACCAGCTTGCACTCTAAGGGCTGCTTTTATACTCTCTGTATCCCATTAATGAAATTTGTCTTGATTATAGTAACATTTCTATGAGAAAAAAATTAAAGTTCAATAGTTTTTAATCCTCTTGGACCTGATTTTCTATTTTCCCTTTGAGACAGTTCGTTTTTCTATGCACGATACTTGTGCCAAAACTTTAATAATTGGTAAGGATTTGTAAAGCAGAGAATGAGTGGAAGTATGTTTTGGGAACATGCAAGATCATGAGAAAAAGGAATAGAGAAAAGAAGCCCAAAGTACATTCATAAGTAGAGTACATATTGTTAGGGGTAGAAGATTTGAGTTTACTTCAAAAAGAAGTTTATGGCAACATTTCCAGGGCTAGGCTGGCTTTTAAGAAAGCACTGGGAGAATTCGGTACATGCTACGGATATGTTTTAGCCTCTTTGACATGGCAAGGTAGATAAAGTTAGACAGGGTAAGAGAGACAGTTAGAAGTAGTTTTTAACAATCCAGAACATGGTGGTAATAGCACAGTGTATAGTAGTAGCAATGGGGTCGGTGAGGAATACATGGGAGTATTTATGATATAGATTGGACAGAATATGATAACAAATTAAGTATAAAAGAGCCAAAGATAGCTAGGTAATCTCTACCCAGCGTAGAGACAATTAGGAAACACTAACAGACTGGATGAAGTTAAGGGAACTGACCATCTTTCTTTGGGTGATATATAGAATGAAAAGGGCAATCAGATGTTCACCAGGTAGTTCAGAGTAACCAGAGCAAAATCATCAATATCTAATCTCACTGAAGTTAAGTGGAAAGAAAGTCTAAAAAAGAAAATGGAGATATTCCACATATGAGTGAGAGCATGTGATACTTGTCTTTCTCTGGCTGCTTATTTCACTTAGCATGATGTTCCCCAGCTCCCTCCATGCTGTCTCAAAGGGTAAGAGATCCTTCTTTTTTACTGCTGCATAGTATTTCAGAGTATAAATGCACCATAGCTTTTTTAGCCACTCATTTACTGATGGGCACTTAACTCCAAGGTGCTTTCGAAGTACCAGGGAGAGGCATTTGGCCAGGCCTGGGACTTCAGAGGATGCTTCCTGACCAAGATCATGTGCCATTAGTAGGTGAGGCCCAGGACAACAGTAAAGGTTTGGATGGTGGGTCGAGTGGGAGAGCTGTGTAAACAGATGCAACAGCATGAGAAAGGGCTCAGAGATAGTGTAACCAGGCAATCAAAGGGTCCGGGCTGCCAGTCACTACTTGTGCCAATTCAGCAGAGAGGGGGTGAATCATATATTAGCATTTATTCCAATACTGCCAGCAGCATGGGAGGGCAGCGGGTCATCCACAAAAATCTGCTCTGCAGCCCCACCCCATAAACCAGCTGCTTATAGCGGATAAATCAAAGATTACACGGGGAAGTAGGGATTACAGATTTGGGAAGTAGGGGATTACAGGCATGGGGAAGTAGGAGGCTGGGATGGGACTCCATTGTTTGGGCAACAAGGCTGTTAATCTTTTCATGATAATAGGCCATTTTTAAATGAGAATGGGCCACATTCCAAGGTTAACTGCTGGTCCAAGATTAACTCCCAATCTTGGGGGCATAAAACTCCCAGCCAGGTAAGATTAGACTTTCTTTAACCAACACAAGGCAATCATGGTTAACAGAGCATGATTAATATTTCCCATAACCATAGCTAGTCCCCAATATTCTATTATTTCTTTTTTTTTCTTTTTTGCCCCAAAGAATAGCAGCAGCCTCTGTCTTTCCTTTGATCTATTGACCTGCCTTTTATCTTCCTATACAGATTTCTTCCTAGGGTGGTGGTGTCTCTGGCTCTCACAATCCTGGGAGAGAAAAGATGATTGAACTCCTTCAATAGCTGATGAAGCCCTCCTAGCTCTACACACCAGCTGCACTCACATTCCTAGGAACCACCAAACACACATGTACCTTTGGAGACCACCCCTCAAAATCCCATCAATACAGGCTCCTAAAAACAGTGTCTTTATACCCGTTACCCAGTCACATACTGTGCACGAAAGGGACCACATGCTAACCTGACAAGCTCAGGGAAGGCCTGCATGGCAGTCTTGCAAACTCAGAGACATAAAGTAAACAGGACAGATACCACAAATTCCTTCATTATCATGTTAATTGTTCCTGCACCCACCTAAGTATGTGTCCATCATTTTACTTTTTATCTAATCCCAGGCGTTTCCCCCGATTTGCTTTCTCCTGTCTCTATAATCTATTACCAATGGATTTCATGTAACCTACCTATGTCCCTTCCTTTGATTGCAATGCATAAATACAGATGTAATCCTCCATTCTCCGGAGCATTATCTCAATTCTTTGAGGCTGTGCTCCCCAGCATATGTCAGCAGTTTGGCTCATATAAACTCACAAAAATTGTTTACAAGGTTTCAATGGTTTTTTTACATTAACAATACCAATAATAATGCAGAGCTATTCTTCAGAGGAGGGGCTGAGAATATTTTATTGTTTAAATGATCAAAGCCAGTGTCTATGGCAGGCGGAATTTATGCCACTCTATAAAATAAATCACCCTAAATGCCTGTTGCTGACAAAGGCAAGTCAAATTCCTCCCAGGGTACTAAGAGAACCCTCCAAAGGTGAGTGTTTCTCTGGTAGGAATCCAGAAAAGTGGAGAGAAGGAATCTAGCTGCTCTTTTTGTAATGTATCCCTCGAATCACACAAGGATGCCTCAAGAAGTCGAATTAAAGAGTCACATTTATTGCAAATCTGGGACTATGAGGGGGCATTTCACTCTCCCAGATCTCATAGTGCCCGCCTCAGCCCCAACATCAGATTTATATAGGCAAAGATCACAAAGGTATTGATTACATCCCAGGGTTTGGAATGAGGAACCTGGTTTGCAAAAAAGCAGTTTACAGAAGCAGACTTAAGCACGTTATCTCGATTATAATTTTGGGTCTCCAGATCACTGAGTTGACAGAAACACATTATCTAGAGCCCTCAAGTCTTGGGACCACTGAGTCAACAGGGACACGTTGTCTGGAGCCCTCTGACCTTGGGATAATTGTGCTGTCCTTCCCAAGTACAGAAGAATGTGCTTTGATAACCAGTATGACCACAACCAATGGGATATTTACATGACAATCAATAGGGTATTCAATCGAATGGGGATAATTTATATAATTCAGAAAATCAAAATAACTTTTCTATTATTTTTAGCAAGCAAATAAGTACAGAAGCCAAACAGCAGGGTTAAAGTTAAACTATAGTTTCTGCCTGAGATGATTGCTACCATACTTCACTCTCCACATGAGAATGGAAGCCTGTCTGAAGGGGCAAGGCCAGGCTCAGTCCATAGGAAAAGTAACTATGTTCATAGTGGGCAGGTCCTGTGAACTGGTTTTGTTGTTGTTGTTGTTTGTTTGTCGGTTTGTTTTTTTGAGGGCATCTATTCACCCGAGGAACTAGCAAGGTTAATCACTGGAAAGTGAAGAACTCAAGTCCATCCTTGCTCACATCACATGCAGGAGCCCATTCCTAATGAGGGGCCTGAGAGATTTGGCAGAGGCTGGGTGAGGCTGAGGATAGAAGAGATTTCCCTTATGGAGTTCCAGTTCAAGTCAATAAAGGTCAAGTCAATAAAATACCACTCAACACTCACTAGGATGGCTATAATATTTTTTAGCAAAAGCAACCATATAGGAGATCTTCGCCTCGCTCCCTGGCACCGACCTGCTCAGCCTGGCCCAGGCCAGCGCCAAATTCCACCGCATCCTGCACACCTACAGCATCTGGAGACAGCGCTGCTGGGAAGAGTATGGTGCTTGTGAAAACTTGCATAACCTGGAGATGATGGGTGTGTCTTGGCGAGAACTCTATGAGAAGTTGCTCCACCCATGCAGACACATTTTGGGATTGTGGCAGCCAGATAACTGGCCCTGTGGAGGACTGCTGTATGTAGCGGTGGACGGCTTATGCATTATTGGTCAGACGTACCTGTCTCTCCTTGACCCCCAGGTGGATAACTCAATGCTGTTTAAGCCCGCGTTTAGAATTCGCCTGACAGAGAGGAAATCCGCCACAGTGGAGTGCACATATGGCCGCCAAGGGCCCCACAGCTGCCACATGCAGATTCGGAAGGACCGGTTCTCGACCAAGTGCAACATGAGGCAACACCACAGGATACCTGGTGGGAGCCGAGAGGATTTACGCGCGTGGCTGCAGGAAGAATGGGGGCAGACGCTGGAGCACATTTTCCAGGAGCGCAGGCTGCGGTCCATGCTGATGAAGCTCATCTACCATCAGAACGACAACTGCCGGAACTACCACCGCATCTACCTCTCATGGAGCCACCCGAAGGACCTCATCAGGCCAGGCCTCTTCAAAGGCACCCACGATGCCTACAGCCTAGTAGAGGTTGTCATGCTCAGCTTCCACGGGAAGCATGCCAGGGTCACGAAGATCACGGGTGACCACCACATCCCTGCTGGGCAGCAGATGATAGAGATCCACCTCAGGCACCACATCTATTTGTCTGATGATATCCTCAGCAACTTCAACAAGTACTCCCGCCTGGTCCAGGAGGTTCATGAGCAGGTGATCCAGGAGCAACAGCAGCAGCAAGAAGACAGCACTGAGGAGGGCAAGGGCCATGGCTGGCTGAGCCCTGTGCAGCCCAGTGTTGGGGAGTCCGGGGCTGCAGCTTTGGAGGAGCAGCCTGTCCAGTTTGTCCTGCCTGCGGGTGTGAGCTCAAGTAACCAGAACTACCCCCGAGCCTGCAGGATGGGTTTCTATGGTGTGGGCATTGTTGCCCTCTCTGGCTCCGCCTACCCCCAGCTCATCCCTGGAACCTTCATCCTGTTCGATGAAGACCACTTCGGGTTCATCTGGCTGGAACCGCATTGCTTAAGCCTGTACAGCAGAGTCCAGGTCACCTTCCAGAATGTGGAAGCAACATCTCCACAGGCTTTCCAGGAGATGCTCAAGAACATTCAGTCCCCACCCCATGACGGCCCCTTTCTTGCCCAGGAGCAACAGCGGGGAGAAGAGGCTTCAGAGAAAGAGCAGCTTGCATGCACTTTTGGAGATTTGACCTTCTGACCAGATTACCCACTTTCTTGTGCATTTGTTTGTTTGTTTTTAATCCTCACCCAAGGAGATTTTCCCATTGATTTTTGGAGAGTGGAAGAGAGAGGCAGAGAAATATCAATGTGAGAGAAACACATGGCTTGGTTGCCTCCTGCATGTGCCCTGACCAGGGTCAGGGCTGGGCAGGCCTGCAACTGAGGTAGAATCCAACCCTAGACCTCTCAATCCGCAGGCCCAGGTTTTATCCAAACCAGCTAGGGCTGTGTATATCTTTTTAAAAAGAACGAAAAAAATAAAGAAAAGATCCTAAACTTAGATAGTGGTAATTGTTAGATTATTACAACTCTGAAAATAATAAAAACACTGAATTGTTTATTTTAAAAGAGTGGATTTTATAGTATGTTAATTATATCTCAATAAAGCTGTTATTAAAAATAAAAGAAAGAAAAAGGATGCACAGCGTTCTTTCAAATGATGTCAAGGGAACAAGTATGATCTATACTAATAATCACATCATCACAAGATGGCTGCCACAAAATGGCCATCTCAATATAGCTGTGCGTACAGCAGAATCAGGCCCCGTTGCCGCTCCACGCGGTGAGTTGTGGGGGTCCCGTGGCTCCAGGTAGCACGAAGATGGCCAGTCCCAGTGGAGGAGGCAGGTCGCAGCAAGGGAGGGCAGTTGGGGTGATCAGGCCAGCAGGGGAGGACAGTTTGGGAAATCATGCTGGAGTGGAGGGGGGGGGGCATCTGTGGCAATCAG
>NW_006299245.1:164331-168479 GCF_000327345.1 Myotis davidii | reverse complement strand
TTGGCAGGGGAGTAGTTAGGGGGTGATCAGGCTGGCAGGTGAGTGGTTAGGAGCCAGTGGTCCCAGATTGTGAGAGGGATGTCTGACTGCCAGCAATCAGACATCCCCCGTGGGGTCCCAGTTTGGAGAGGGTGCAGGCTGTGCTGAGGAACACCCCACCCATGCACGAATTTTGTGCACTGGGCCTCTAGTCTATGATAAAGTAGAATTATGTCCAAGGGAAAGTAAATTATTAACAGATTTTAGAAGGGATTAGCACATTTACTCTATATGTGGGTATATTGTAATTTCCAGATAAAATTGACATTTATTTTGTCTAATGTAGAAAAAGTAATACACCATAAAACTACATATAGAGTAGGAGAAGCCTCATATACTGAAAACTTAAATCACCTCCATAGGTTCCTAAGGCCAGATCTAAATATGAAGAACACTCCCAAAATGACACCTCAATTGTTGGGCCATAAAAAGTTAAAACATGTTTTTGTGTTCCGTCATTAATATTTTCACTATATTTCTGAACCATCAAGTTATTTCAACCAAACATCAATGTAATGTTATGGTGAAATACATTATAAATAGCAATGAAACAGACAAGAATTAAAAATCTGTTAAACATGTTAAGGAATAATGGAAAATTCTTGGCCATACATATCAGTACATTTGAATTCAAGAGTAAAATATAAATATGAAGGTGATAAATTAAAAATCAGATCTAGACATGATATTGGGTAATGAATGAGATTTGATTAAAATATACAATTCAACAATGGGAAATGTCTCTAAAATGAGTGTACATATTTTAAATGACAACAGATGAGACTTAGATAATGAGAGTTAAAAAGTAATTTCTTCACCATTCCAATTTTAAATGTGAGTTAAAATTATCTCCTGAGAAGCATTTCTAGAGAGTAGATGTTTCTGACTTAGGAATAGAAAACATCTATTTTAAGCATCTCTAAAGTATTTTCTAATCAGACTTATCAGCTCTCTAATATCATAATTTTAAAACAATTATATTTTTCCCCTTCCTAAATATTCCTATTTCCAGAACACACAAAAATAAATTTTAAAGAACTCTTAAAAAAGAGAAAATTCTGTGTTCATCCCCAAATAAATCCATAGTTCAGACTATATTTCAAATTTCTCTTAAATTTCTCCACTTGGATATCCTACTTATGCTTCAGATAGTGTATATCCAGCTCAATTCCCTTTTCCCAATCCTGTTGGTTTTCCTGGCTTCCTTAATCCTATTACTGATTCTGGGATTAAGTCATTTTAGACTCTTTCCTCTCTTTACCTTCAGTTTGTAATTGGTGAGCAAGTCCTACTAGATCTCATTTTACTCCTTTTCTTCTCACATCTTGCACTTTTTCAGATTATCTTTACCTGTCTCCCAAATGTTACCCTAGTTTCCTGACTTGCCTCATTTGGACTCTTCCCATTCCAATCCACTTTAGTCCTTATTTCAGACTAATATAATGGAAGCACAATTCTAACTAAATAAGTCCTTACTTCAAAATCCATTAAACACTGAACAAATACAAATATCTTCACTTTGTATCCAGTATTTCCCCAATTTACTTTTCTAATTTTATCCCCATTACTCCATTTTATGCACCTCATTTCCCAGTAAAAGTAAAATATTGCTTCCCATACATGCCCTTTGATTTATTACTTCTACTGATATGCCCATGTCTTTTGTCCGTAATGTTTCCAATACACCCATCACTATTCCAAATCCTATGTAACTAGTTGAAATAATATCTCCTCAAAATGATTCCTTCCACTCTCTATCACAGTCCACTGCTTTAGAAGTTTTTAATCTCTTCTATACTACATATGAATTGATGTGAAAATAAAATAACCTTTTTTTCTGGCTTCCTATTTAAAATGGAACTTTGTGTCACTTCAAGCAGCAAAAGAATAACAGCAAGTTAACACCAATATTAGCACATTTAGGATCTTAGTAGCATTGAAATTTGTAAAGAAGAAGAAGAAGAAGGAGAAGAAGGAGGAGATCAACACCTCCACTTTTGAGGGGAAAGATTCCTGAGCAGTGAAAAAATACCTCAAAATCTCAGTGCATGAGACTTCTTAGAAAGTTCTGGAAGGCCAAGAATAATCTGCTGTTCCATCTTTTGAGTTGTTTGGCTTTGAATGCTTTTCACTCTACCTATGATGACGTGATTAATTTCTTCTACTAGACTACTC
The DNA here is from genome assembly GCF_000327345.1 of Myotis davidii. Classification (NCBI taxonomy): domain Eukaryota; kingdom Metazoa; phylum Chordata; class Mammalia; order Chiroptera; family Vespertilionidae; genus Myotis; species Myotis davidii. The sequence continues at coordinate 166,265 of NW_006299245.1, read as the reverse complement.
ATACCACGTGGCTTAAAAGAGTAGTAATTTAAAAAAAAAAGATCAGAAACTATCATAGTTTGAGAAAATTAAAATTTGTGAGTAGAAGCGCCCTCCTTAATACTTGAGCAACATTAATGGAACAAGGACCTCAAAGGTGGTGTCAGAGCAGATATGACCAATCAGAAAGGATATATGCACCCCCTATGATCATAGCAGCACAATTATCATAGCTAATATTTGGAAACAACCTAAGTGCCCATCAGCAGATGAGTGTATTAGAAAACTGTGGTACATCTACACAATGGAATACTATGCTGCGGTAAAAAAAAAGAAGGGATTCTTACCATTTGCAACAGCATGGATGGACCTGGAGAGCATTATGCTAAGCGAAATAAGCCAGTCAGAGAAAGATATATACCACATGATCTCACTCATTTGTGGAATATAATGTACAACATAAACTGATGAGCAAACACAGGTCCAGAGACAGAGAAGCATCAATAAGACCGTCCAACCTAAGAGGAAAGTGAAAGGGTAAGGGGAGAGATCAACCAAAGGACTTGTATGCAAGCATATAAGAATAACCAATGGACACAGACACCAGGGGGGTGAGGATTTGAGTAGGGGGGGAGGAGTTGGGAAGTCAAGGGTGATAAGAACACATATGTAATACCTTAATAAAAAAATGAAATTAATTAATTTTAAAAAGAACAGATATGAGGGAAGGAACAAAAACAGGAGAGTGTAGCAATAGCTCCCAAGGGGTATTTCGGAGTTAAGGAATAAAATGGGAGGTGGGGAGAAAAATGCAGATTGTATTTAAAGAAACACTTTGGAAATCAAGACTTATAGATTCAACTCATAGCTATAATCCTTATTGGTTGTGGCTATATGACCCCAAGTTTCCTTAGCTGTAAGGATCAAATAAGGTAAGTACTTTGTACACTAAAGTGAGAGCAATGATTACTACTCCAAAGGTTGTTCAAAAATTCAAATAAGTTAATTATCAAATAAAGTAAACATTATATAATCAGTGCTTAATTAATGAGAAACTATTATTGTAAAAGTCATTATAGCAGTGATATAGATATAGATCTAGATTAAAACTCAGTTCTATCCTCATTAGCTTGCAGTTTTAAAAAACAAACACCTAAGCCCATCTTAAATTTCAGTTTCATCTGTACAAGGTCATTGTTAAGATTAAATGAAATGGTGCATATTTCATAAATTTATCAACCCTCCCCCTTGAATGTCAAATGAAATTGCTTGGAATTATTATATATGTCCTGTGAACAATCCAGTACATTTACCAATATGTGTACTAAATTTGGGGGAATGGGAAAAAGGAAAAGATATAATCTGAACATCATTAAAGAAGATATTTATTGAAGTTATGTTTTCTATTATATAATATTCCCCTAAAAAGAGTGATACATGTTTAACCCTGAGTATGTAAATTTTCTTTTGTGAGTGACTTTTTTCCCTTTAGAATAAGTAGCTCCATTCTTTGGATCAAATATTTTATGAATTTTTAAAAATCTATTTATAATCAAGCAGTCCAGTTAGATATTTTACTTTAATAAATACTTCTTTACATAAAAAATAAAAATTTTGAACCATGAATGGCAAACACCCTCTCCTTTGTCAGAACTGAGGGGGACATAAACCAGTAGGAGACATTACTCTTTTGATTTTAAAAGAAACAACCTAGTCCAGCCAGTGTGGCTCAGTAGTTGAGCATCAACCCATAAACCTGGATGCCGGAAGCCAGTTCCAGCATGTCAGCAGGGCTGAATCATCTGAAGATGGCTGAGGGCATTTCCCCAGACCTGAAAAGGATGCATTAAATGATTGCTTGCTGCCAGGCAGCTGAGGGCATTTTAATCTACATGTTATGCCGGGGTCCAGCCCCAGCAGGTCCAGGGGTCCCCAAAGGTGTGGACGGAGTCGGT
>NW_006299245.1:155693-163485 GCF_000327345.1 Myotis davidii | reverse complement strand
ATCAATGATTCTCTCTCATCATTGATGTTTCTCTCTCTCCCTCTCCCTTCCTCTCTGAAATCAATAAAAAATGTATAACTATAAATAAATAAATAAATAAATAAATAAAACAGCATAAGAGAAATGCATTATCTTCTGGTAGAAGAAGAGAGAGGTGGTGTTACGTTGAAGAAGGGAAGTGGGGGGGAGTTGCTGAATGATTACAGTCAGGAACTGTTTGGGTTGACTATATATTCATCCCATAATTATGACTCACTGAGAGTCTGTTAAAATAGAAAAATGGAGATTTCTAAGGCTGAGCCATGGTCTGGAACTTCATTCATCCCCAGGGAAAGCATGCCAGTCTCAGGGGAGGCTTCTGCCCTGGGTCAAAGGATGGAGGAATGGAGATTCTATGGGTTTGATGCCACTGATATAATTCCCTTTTTTGAACTCTCATCCAATAAACTGAATTTTTAACAGTTTCTGATACTGATATCCTGAGATGTTAGTGTCTAGTGCTAGAATTCACTATGAATACATTATAATTAGGCCATAGACAATATCTACAGCATTTTTCTCTGGCTCCTATTTCTGACTCTATCATTTATGTTCCTTTATCTCTGCTATGGCATTGTCCTCAACTCCATTCTTTGACTTTCAAAACACAATTGCAACCATAAAATAAATATCAAAGACAAACACCAAAACAAAGAAAACAATATTTACTAAGACTTTATGTATCTGAAAGTTTGGAAGAGATGAATATGGTTACCTATCAAAGGAACAAGAGAATCCTAAAATACATTATTATTATCATCATCATCATATCATCATCATCATCATCATCATTATTATTATTTATTGTCCTTGGGCCACTATGAGATTTTGTGATTCCATGTAATTTATTCTTCTTCTCTCATCTCTTTCCTGATAGAAGAAAAAAAACATACAGATATAAACCCAATAATGACACCAACAATCCTTCCTATTTCTTCATGCAAAGCAATTTATCTCTCCATTGCCCCTGCTGTCAATTCAGGTCAGGGCTTCTCTTACATGCCCAAAACATCAGCAGGAGATTTGAAATGACTGCTTTGAAGAGCCTGGTTAACTTGGACTGTACAAAGTGTTTCATCTTTTTTATCTTTAAGCATCTGAGATAATGGGGGATTGAAGCTTAAGAAGAGTTTGTACTTTGCACCAACACTGACCTAAGAACCATAAAAAATGTATATTAAACAGTTTAATTCCACAATTCCCCTATATAATCAGCATTATTATGTGGACAAAAGGGGCCACATGCTGACCTGACAAATTCGAAGAAATAATATCAGAAAACTTCCCTGAGGTGGGGAAGAAAAAAGTCACACAAGCCCAGCCAGTCCATCCTGCACCCACCTAAGTATGTCTCCATCATTTTACTTTTTATCCAATCTCAGGGGTTTCCCTGCTTTGCTTTATCCCTCCTCCTTAATCTATCACCAATGGATTTCACGTTACCCTCCTATGTCCCTCCTTTGACTGCAACGTATAAATACAAATGTAACCCACCATTCTCCGGAGCACTATCTCAATTCCTTGAGGTTCTGCTTCCCGGCGTATGTGGACAGTTTGGCTCAAATAAACTCACACAAATTATTTACAGGTTTCAATGTTTGTTTGTTTTTTATGTTAACAATTATCACCCACATTATGCAGACAAGGACACTGAAATACAGAAAGATTATAGAATTTTCCAAAGTTACTTAACTAGAAAGTGGCATAGCTGGGAGGAAAGCAGGTTTGTTTTTGTGTTGTTGTTTGTTTGTTGTTGTTGTTGTTGTTTTTTTGGGGGGGCGTTTAGTCAGGATAGACTAGATTTTGCTAAAATTAATAAATAAATAAATTTAGAATTTCAGCAACTTAATGGAATAGTCCTTGACACCAACTTATTTTAAATTCATAGATATTAAATAGAAATAATTTTCAAACAGCAAAATCATATTGAAATGTAAACCTTTCTAAGCTTGGTTTTAAGGAACTCCTATTATGTGTAGCACAAATTCCAAGTACCTTGTCTACTTATTCATTTTAAAATAACTCTCATAATTATGTAAAAGTGAAATGATTCTTTGCCACCCTACTCACAGAGTCACCAGAGTATGGCATAGGATTAACACATCAAAGTAATTCTAGTAGATAAAAAGATTGTGCACAGAATTGAAAAAGACCAGGAATCAAACCCCAGCTCTACTATCGACTAGGTTATGGCCCTATGTTAGTTATTCTTCTGGTTTCTAATTTTTTCAGGTACAAAACATTGTCTCAACAGGATTGCCTTTAGGAATAAATAAATAGTATGTTCCAAGTGGCTGGGAAATTGCCTTGTCTTTGGGTGCAACAGTCCTGGGTTTGAATTCTAGCTCTAATGTGTATGTGACATGGGGGCAGTTGCTAATTTCCTCACCTTTGAAATGGTAATAACAATAGCAAGCTGGATCTCCAAGGGTTATGAGAAGCTTAGAGATAAAACACAGAAAGCTCACAGTTGAACTGATATGCAGCAAGAGCTTAATATGTGGTTGATCTGAATATTTAATATTGTCAATTTTCTACATCTATAAGAGACAGAGAACATTATATTTTTAAATTGTTTTTCAAGGCATTAATTACCCCAGCCTCAGTCAGCTTAAACCTCAAATGAAATAATCACACATTATTCATCTCTTCTTTAAATCCTTTCACTGACTCACCAGTGCCTTCTGTGTAACATTTTAATTTCTAACCCTAACATTTCATGTATCTGCACAGCAGGCTTCCCAAGCAGTTCTCTGTTCTTCCTATACAGGTTCCCTGGGCACAAGGAGGACTCATTCATTAAGGCATATGGTATGCTAGATGCTGTAGAAACTCGAGAAAACCAGTTCCTGCCATTAGACTTCTCAAATTGACTTCGTTACATAACACAGGATTGATTGTTAAGTTTCTCCATCATAATTTTCTTGCTCAGACACTCAAATGCCCTACTTCTACTTTTCTCTCCCTTCATATCTTTCTATATCTGTTTTAACTGGAATAGCTCTAGAGCATAATTAAAACAATGAGTATCTAGTTTATACAATTTGTCTAGAGGAATAATATAACCTTGCACTGATTATGCAGTGATGTGGGCATTAAACTCATGCTCTCTCAACTATAGTGGGCTAAACAACATTTTCCATTTTATTTATTTATTTTTTAAAAAAATAAATATTATTGATTTTTTACAGAGGGGAAGGGAAAGGGATAGAGAGTTAGAAACATTGATGAGAGAGAAACATCAATCAGCTGCCTCTTGCACACCCCCTACTGGGGATGTGCCCACAACCAAGGTACATGCCCTTGACCAGAATCAAACCTAGGACCCTTCAGTCCACAGACCGACGCTCTATCCACTGAGCCAAACCGGTTGGGGCAACATTTTCCATTTTAAATACCACCTTCATATTATTGTTGAAAGATTTAATTTATATGAGGAGACGAGAACAACACAACAAACCTCTGGGTCTTAAATACTATAGCCTAATGAGAACAAAGAGAAGTACTAAACCATGCACATAAATCTATGATGCATCTTCAGATTTTTTAAGACTTTTTAAAAACAAAACACTTAGTTATTGAATATTTTGGAAAAGCACTACAGGTTTAACTAAAATATAATATGCTCACATTTTATTTGTGTTAGTCATAGTCAACACAGTTATAGCTGCACAGTGATAGTTTTTTAATCTGTGCAATGAGTATTTTGAACTAGGAATTTACTCGTGACTAAGTTTATAGAAGACCCTCTGTGCTCTCAAAGAGGATTGAAAGATGAGAAGGAATTTTCAGGGAAAGTAGAAGAATTTTTCAACTAGATGAAACATTATGAACAAAGATCCTAAGTCTGAGATGAGGCTGGAATAGCAAATAGTGGTTTGATCTCCTAGTTCCTTGTGTTCCATATTTAAGAATCTAGGCCTTTATATTAAATGAAATGATCCTCAAAATGCTATAGTAGAAAGGGATTTCAAAGTAGAAAGGACCAAAAATCTCATAATTTACAACAAAATATAGCTATTAAATCAGGGTATGTTCAGTCTTCTGAGAAAGCAACATCAATTTCAAGCCCCGAAGCCTGAAAAAGCCAGGTAAAGAAATATGAAGGATATTTCTGATAGAAGGAAAAACATGCAATGGTCTAGCAAAGAGAGAGCTGGATATAGTAAGTCTGCAGTTATGCAGTGGGCAGTAGTGTGTGGTAGAGCGAGCAGAATTCTGTAAGAGGCAAGGGATGAAGTGGGATGTGTGAGCATTGGAACCAAGTTTGGCATTAAACCACCAGTAGGTACTGTTAAGTTTATTCTAGCAACAATGAGACTTGCCTTTACCATTTTCTTCCTCTTATGGTCAACACAGACAAGTACAATTCATTGTAACGCCAGGCCGGCATGGTTCAGTGGTTGGGTGTCGACCTATAAATGGGGAGGTTACGTCCAATTCTGATTCCCGGTCAGGGCACATGCCCAGGTTTCAGGTTCAATCCCTAGTTGGGATGCATATGGGAGGCAACCGATTGATGTTTCTCTCTCACATCCATGTTTCTTCCTCTCACTCTCTCCCCCTCTCCCTTCCTCTCTCTCTAGAACAGTGGTTCTCAACCTTGGCTGCACCTTTGAATCACCTGGGGATTTTTTAAATCCATCGGAAAACACATATATAATTTCATATTGTTTTTGTGATTAATCACTATGCTTTAATTATGTTCAATTTGTAACAATGAAAATACAACCTGCATATCAGATATTTACATTACGATTAATAACAGTAGCAAAATTACAGTTATGAAGTAGCAATGAAAATAATTTTATGGTTAGGCCACAACATGAGGAACTGTATTTAAAGGGCCGGAAGGTTGAGAACCACTGCTCTAGAATCAATGAAAAGCACATCCTCAGGTGAGGATTCAAAAGAATCTTCTATGGGATCTGTGCTATGGATACAACATTGGGGGGAGGAGGGGCGAAGATATGGAATGTGCTCATATCAGGCCCTAATAAAAAATGTGTCACTATAGATAGAGGCTTATCATGCTTTGGAAACACAAAAGACTGTGTACTATCTAGGTAAGGGGACAGGTAAGAGAGAAAAAGTACTGTTAAGAAGGACTTCCCAAGGATGAATAGAAAAAAGAGGGAGAAGCTTCGCAAGGACAAAGACCAGGGTGTTCAGGACCTGCTGGGAAGGGTGTCAGCTATACAACTGGCTCTAGGACAAAATCTGTGAACAGAGAAAACAGCCCTTGTTCAAAAAGGTTTCCTCTCTACTTCGCAGAAAGAACCAGATGTATTCCTTTGTTAAATATAAAACCAGTCACATTAACTGACTTTAGGTTAAACTTGACAGGAGCGAGGGACAGGAATAGGAGACATTACTATTTTCATCTTAAGTAACTTTATTTCTATACCTCTAACAGGGAGCAAATCAAAGCTCCTGATAGCTCCGCAGCTGGTGAAGGGAAGCATGATGCAGATAACTATTTTTATTTAAATCGATGTGTTGTATTCATAGAGAATAGGGCAGGATGCTGCAGCTGCAAGAGGGAATTTAAAATTAGAGCAGCCTCAATAGTGCTGCTCACAATTGCATCCAAATTCCCCAGCCTTGCCCTATAGTAAGCATTTTTTTTCTTTTTTTGCACGTGTGATGCATATGAACACACATTTAATTTTTCATGGGAGATTGAGACTAAACTGCTCTGGAGTCTGAAAATAAAATTATTGTCTGTTGTCTGTTGGATAAAAATCTCTCGCTCCCTCTCTCTCTCTCTTCCATAGATTCATAGCCATGTCAAAACTGCTACCTCATAGCTGCTGCTTCTACAAATAAACAGCATCATTCAATTTCCAGTACCTGAGCAGGTACTGTTTGTTCCACACACAACAGAATTATAAAAACTTCCCTCCAGTGTTATCTGACCAAAAATAATTGCTGCATTTCAAAGAGTTGCTTATATAACCCAGATGTCCTAGATTCCTTTAGGTTCCAAGGGTCATCTTTTACTTTAAAGCCCGAATACAGAGAGTCCAAATCCTCACCCTGCTTGTCCACAGGGGTCTATTTTTTCACTGGGTTTCCTTCTTCATACATTTCTGGGGCCCTTCACAGACCCTAGGTCAGATAAATTATAGTATATAACCCTGCTTGCTTGAATGTTGTCCTCTTCAATGATAATATCATTGCTTTATATCTACAGAGCCTTTTACGGAGAACATGCCCATTCATCATTTCATTCATCCTCTCATTATCTTGTACACAATGCCACTCGGATGCTAATGACACAGACTTAATTGCAGCGTGGATCCACGTTTCAGACCACATATCCTACTGTCTCAGGGCTTGCGAGGTTGTTATAGTCAAATGAGAGAATCCATGTCAGAAAACACTGAAATGGATGATGTGTGTTCCGGATAGAGTGCTGTTGTTTTATTCTGTTGTTATGTTTGACATAGTTAAAGGTGTGCCAGGCCAGGCTCTCCCTTCTGTTCTATTGTTTGGATAATGATCAGATTAATCTCTCTGCATGTTGCATCCATTACACTGCCAAGCATACAAGGATGCTCTATCCTGAAAATTCCTTTGCGTACAGACCCAGGAATTGCATGATGATAGTGTTTGAAGTTTCTTAGCTCAAGGGAGAACTTGTGCAGCTTGACAACCCTGGCTGTGGTACCTGATTCTGCAGACCGCCCAGCCCCCTCAGCTAGGCTCTCACTATCTCTAGGGAGAGTAGACCTGCCATTGATAAAGTTAGCAAAACAACAATGCCACTGATTGATTTAGAAGTGACAACTGTGTCAGGATTCCCCTGTGGGAAGCTATGGAAATCTGGCTTGTCCAAACATCCTTGGCAACGGTTAAAAGTCTTTTCAATTGTGGTAAGTTGTAGTCTGGCTGACTAATTCAGAAGGAACTCATGCATGGCGCAATTTTCTGCCAGCCTTGCATAGAAACAGCCAGTAATAAACCCATGGAAGTAACATTTGCTTTCCAATCTCACAAAGGCCTCAGTTAGGATTTTTCTTTCCTACACAGTCAGGTGGGTGGACTGAATAACCCAGAGAGTAAAGGGCTGATTCTACAGGGGATATTAGCAGCCCCTGAATAGCTTAGGTCTGAAAATTACATTGAAGGAAGAATTTGTCTCCAGTAAATGTGCACGCCTTCCTTTAGTGTATTCACTTTATGCCAAGAGGTTTTTTCTTTAATGATCTTCCTCTTCCAGTACAATTTACCTGCAGTCCTTCCACATATTCGAGCACACCACCCCTTCTCATTCTGACTCAGGATTGCTGCCTCACTTCCTGCCTTTCTTTAAGGATGACCTAAATAGTGAAAATTCTATTCAGAGATTTTTGGCTCAGTTCCATTTCACTTACATGAGGGGGAAAAAAAACCCATTATGAAACAACCCATTATTTATATGCACCTGACTTCTTTGTAAAGTATATGTAAAGCATTTAAATGAATTATGTATATATTTAAGACTTCTTGGTAAATACTTTATAGATGAAAGCTATTATTAAAATTAGCTTCAATGAAGTTAAGAAAGGGAGGAAAAAAGCTAAGCAGAAAATATTACCATCATAAATAAAAATACCCAGTTCATAAATCATAACTAAAATGGCTACATTGATGTTCATAGTAAGTAATTCTATAATTGTGATTTTTCACAAGGTTGCACATACTTTTAAAGACAATATTTCATGCAATCACCATCTAATTTTACCAGTTGTAAAGGAGAAAGAAATAT
>NW_006299245.1:132607-155651 GCF_000327345.1 Myotis davidii | reverse complement strand
GCTGAAATCTTTTAATAACACAAACTAAGGGAGTACGGTTCGAAGTAGATGTGATGCAGTTACAGACCTAGGCATAATTTTAAAGCCTATGTTCATTTATTTGAGAAACTAGTGGCCCGGTGCACATCGAAAGGAAATTGACTAGAAGAAGTATTTTAATATCACTATTCGCCCTTTCTCTATAATAGAAACAGCACTGAAAAATACAAAATCCTATATAATAAAGAGGTAATATGCAAATTGACCCTCACTCTGTCATGCTGTCACAAGATGGCTGCGCCTATAGCGGAGGCAGGGTTACCATAATGAGCCGTCATGAGCAATCAGCAGGTACCTGAGGCTGCATGGCACCGGGCCAGAGCACCAGACCTGAGGCTGCACCCCCCACTTGACAGGGCTTGATGGGGGACCTGAGGCTGCGCCTCCTGGCCAGCACCAGGCCAGGGGACCTGAGGTTGCACCCCCCGACACACCTGGCGGGGCTTGACTAGGGTGGGGCCGGCCAGGTCTGGGTCTCACAAGATTTCGAGGTGCACATGGGTGGGCAGGGACTTGACTCTGGGTTCCACAGCATGCCCCAGGCTCTGGCAGGAGGAATATTTTCATATACATTTTATTAATTTTCTTTCATCTCTGATACTTCTATCATAGAGAAAGGGCAAGTAGCAACATTAAAATATTTCCTATAATTAATCCCCTTTTAATGTGCACAAATTTCATGCACCAGGCCACTAGTAGTGTATATATTTGTCATGTTTGCTTTGTCCTAAATCGTATCTTTTGGGTATTTGGGGAATTTCCCACACTGTGAGTCCTATTCTTCAAAAGTTAGTCCCAGGACTCAGTGTACCAGCTAGGGCAGTGATGGTGAACCTTTTGAGCTCGGCGTGTCAGCATTCTGAAAAACCCTAACTTAACTCTGGTGTGGTATCACATATAGAAATTTTTTGATATTTGCAACCATAGTAAAACAAAGATTTATATTTTTGAATTTTATTTTATATATTTAAATGCCATTTAACAAAGAAAAATAAACCAAAAAAATGAGTTCAAGTGTCACTACTGACACGCGTGTCATAGGTGCCATCACTCAATTTAACAAAGAAAAATAAACCAAAAAAATGAGTTCAAGTGTCACTACTGACACGCGTGTCATAGGTTTGCCATCACTGAGCTAGGGCATAGGCAGGTGATTTAGATTCTACCAACTGGACACACCTGTGTGATGAAGCTAGCAAGAACAAGAGGAATCTTTGTGACAAGTTGGCAAACAAAAATCGGGCATGGGCAGAATCCGTCTTGCAGTGAGTAATGTTGTAAGGAGTATACCCTTTGAGAGTGACTGGTGGGAACTTGTGTGTGGACTCAGAACTATACTATTTGTGGGGATGACAGTCATCTCTTTTCTACAATACTTCACAAGGCATCGTCGGGGGAGGGGGGAGGATTTTTCCTGGCTAATCTTTGGCTCTCCGGAAGATACGTTGAACTACCTAATAAATTTCCACCCTGTTTTCACCTAAGAACATTGACTGAGACACTGAGCAACAACTTTCCCGTTGTATTTGAATAGTGTTCTCCTAGTTATGATCTCATTTTCTGACCTCCTAGTCCATTGTTTAGTTTATCTTAACACAATTATCCATGGGTCAAAACAACCCACCCTCTTTCACAATATTTCCCTCTTTATTTAAACTAAATTAGGCCAATTTAATATACTTGAAATTACATGGGAAGCTTTGTCAAATAAAAATTAATAACTATGTTCTATTTACATACATATTTTGTTAAAATGAATGTTATAGAGATTTCAGTCTGCTTCAGAAAGGAACTTGTGAAGATTCAGAGGGAAGTTCAAAGAGGAAACTGTCCGAAATAGCCTATGTCCAGTCAGGGACATCAGACAAGCGTGGTGATTCTCTGTGTCTGGCAGTGATACTCTGGGTATTTGCATTTCACATATTGGTAGTTTATGAATTATTTTCAATGCTCAATACACCAGTTGGAATAAGCCATGTGCCACATTTTAAAATCTTACTTTATATGCTGAAATTATATGTTGAATCTAAAAGTATACAAATTTTATATTATTCTCTATGTCATTTTACAGTAATTATTATTTACCAATAAATTCTTGTCTTGGAATGCTTTTCTATCTTATAGAAAAGCGTGTGTGTGTGTGTGTGTGTGTGTGTGTGTGTGTGTGTGTTTATCAATTGCATTATAGTCAAATCTATAACCAGGCCACTTTTAAGTTTTGTCATTCATGGATAGTCATTGCTTTACTTTGATGCATTTGCAGGTATATTATATCTCTAGGAAAATCCATGAAAAGGACTCTGACCTACTCTAAATTGCAGGCTTCTAAGCATGTCATATCTTTGAACTAGATGAAGATTTATAGAACTTCAAGGAATAACTGAATTAAAAAAAATACACGCAAATAATCAGGATGAACAAAAATAACTATGGAACTAAATAAATTGAGAATAATTATTCTTGTGAGTCTGTTTAAAATATTGTTAATTTTTAAATCTTTTGTTTCCCAAATATAAGGAAAACTAAAAAGCAGACACTCGACATTGTAGGAACTAAAAAATTAGTAACTTTTGTTTCACAGTACTTCCTACTTTTCTTTCTTTTTCAAAGCTTTCATCAACTTTAAAATATGTATTTTATTTATTTATTATGTTTTATACTTAGTGATGCCTAACCAAATATTCCAGTAAAATGTAAGCTCCACAGGGCCAGAGGTTGTAATCTGTTCAGGACATTGATATATCTTAAGTATTCCAAAAGTGTCAAGCACATAGTTGGGTTCATTAAATATATATATATATATATATAGATAGATAGATAGATAGATAGATATATTTTAATCCTTCCCTGAGAAAATGTTTTTCATTTATTTTAGAGAGAGAGGAAGGGAGATGGAGAGAGAAAAACATCGATGTGAAAGACATCAATACATCAATTGGTTGCCTCCTGTATGCAACAGGATAGGGAATCAAACCTGAGACACTTTTGGTACAAGGGATGATGCTCCAACCAACTGAGGTACACCAGCAAGGGTACATTAATATTTTTAAGTGAATGAATTAACAAGGGTTATATAAATTCACCTTGTGCTCCTAGAGGATCTATGGAGATAGGGGTTCTATTGGTGTTTGTTGTTGTTTTTAAAAATATATTTTTATTGATTTTGGAAAGTAAGGGAGAGGGGGAGATAGAAACATCAATGATGAAAGAGAATCATTGATCAGCTGCCTCCTGCATGCCCCCTACTGGAGCCCAGGCATGTTTCTGACTGAGAATCAAACCATGAGCTCCTGGTTCATGGCTTGATGCTATCAACTGAGCCACACCAGCCAGGCTTCTTTTAAAAAAAAAAAAAATCCTCATGCAAAGAGTGAGGATATTTTTTCCCATTGATTTTTAGAAAGAGTGGAAGGAAGGGGGTGGGGGGATGGAGGGGTAGGGGGAGGAGATGGTGTTTTAAATAGAAGTGTGCTAGAGCTAGTCTCCTCATTGTTTCCTCTCATCAAGATGTCTCTGTTTAGGTGAGCCCAGGAACTGAGATCAACTGAATCTTAAATGTGAATGAGATTCCTTTCTTCCCTCTGATTTGCTTTAATCAGAGGAAAATCCATAACATTAGCCTGATTTACTCTAGTAAAATACTTTGCTCTTATATAGATGTTCTCCTGAATGTTCTTATACTTACCTACTAATGGTCTATATCAGGGGTCCTCAAACTATGGCCCATGGGCCACATACAGATACAAATATTGTATTTGTTCCCATTTTGTTTTTTTTTACTTCAAAATAAGATATGTGCAGTGTGCATAGGAATTTGTTCATAGTTTTTTTTTTTTTTAAAACTATAGTCTGGCCCTCCAACGGTCTGAGGGACAGTGAACTGGCCCCCTGTTTAAAAAGTTTGAGGACCCCTGGTCTATATAAAAAGGTCTTATCATTAAAAAGCACTATTGCCTGGCCGGCATAGCTCAGTGGTTGAGCGTGGGCCTATGAACCAGGAGGTCATGGTTTGAGTCCCTATCAGGCCATATGCCAGTGGGCTCGATCCTCAGTGTGAAACATGCAGGAGGCAGCTGATCAATGATTATCTTTCATCATTGATGTTTCTATCTCTCTCTCCCTCTCTCTTCCTCTCTGAAGTCAATAAAAAATATATATTTTTAAAAGCATTATTGAGTAAGTATTCCAAATAAAGACATTATTGAAACAAGTCCACACTTAGATCAAAATAGTGGCAGGAAAAAATTGGAAGTGAGTCAACATCAAAACAACTAGGAAGCATTTACTCAATGAAATTGATTGAAACTGGAAAGCTAATACATATTTTTAAATTACATTCAGAAATAAAACAAATGCATTTTAAGGAAGTTTATGAATTTCTCCTCACTCACATGAACATGAAATAATTTTAACATGGTTCCCAATTGGATTGGGTTTCTTTTCTCTTTCAATACAGAATAAAACATACATTTGAAGGAGCTGGAGAAGACACCAACAGAGTTTTCGGCCAAGTACAGCATATTGACAATTAATACAATTTATTCTAGTAAGGACTTCATAAGTTTGAAAGAGGGAAAGGAAATAGAAAAAGAGGAAGCACATAAGTACTTTTATTGACTATCACTATGAAATTGTGCTAGGTACTTTGTATATGTCCTTTTACATCTGTCATTTTATATCATCTTCATTATCGTCCTGAGAGATAGGTATTATTATTGCCGACTGAAAAACCTGAGTCTTTGAGAATTGTCTAAGTCCATGCAGCTGGTAAATGGGCCACTTACGAAAACCTACTGTTAGAGCTGCTGTAGTTTGAAGTGCACTGCCCCGGCACTAAAGAAAAGCCTAATGGAAAATTGCCATTACGGCCTGTCTCACCCCTTATTGATGATGAGAGAAATAATCTCTTACAGACTTGAAAACTCTCAGAAGTATTGGAGAAACCATAAGCATGTTTTAAACATGTCAGCTGTTCTGTCACAGGAGAACTGTGATAAAACAAGGAATGTTGATTATTCAAATACCAAGAGCATAAAATGGACCAAATGTATAAATTTAATTAAAAAACATATTTTTGTCCCTGGCAATCGAATTTGCATGGTTGGACTTTTTTTTTACATAAACATACATAGACAATAAGATAACACAACAAAGAAATAAACAGTGAAAAAATGAGGAAAAGTACATCTTTGTTTACTCATAAGCATCTTAAACTAGCCCCTAAAATTTCATTTCTTGGTAAATAATACTCCCCCTGGATTTATGAAGCTCTGCTCCTAAACAAAATCTTCATTTGAAAAAGAAGTTCTTCTTTATACAATTTTCTATTTAAGTAGGACTAGTTTTCTCCCCAGAGAGAGTTCCTGTCCCAGCATGACCTAAGCTCAATAATATACCTGCCATGATCCCAAAGAGAATAATGAAACTGTATCAATTTGTGACATTCAAAATGTGACTTTCATGAGAAAAATTTATATTTGCAGATGTAATTAATATCAATAAAACCATACATTATGGTACATTTTCACTGACACTTAGAGAGGTTATTGAAGATAATTTTTAAAATATATATTTTATTGATTTTTTACAAAGAGGAAGGTAGAGGGATAGAGAGTTAGAAACATCAATGAGAGGGAAACATTGATCAGCTGCCTCCTGCTCACCCCCTACTGGGGATGTGCCCGCAACCAAGGTGCATACCCTTGACTGGAATCAAACTTGGGACCCTTCAGTCTGCAGGCCAATGCTCTATCCATTGAATCAAACCAGTTAGGGTGAAGATAATTATTTAAAAAATATTCTGCCTGCCCAGTTGGCATCGCTCAGTGGTTGAGCATCAACCTATGAACCAAAATGTCACAGGTTCGATTTCTGATCAGGGCACATGCCCGGGTTGTGGGCTCGATCCCCATTGTGGCGTATGCAGGAGGCAGCCGATCAATGAGTCTCATCATTGATGCTTCTATCTCTCTCCCTCTCACTTTCTTTCTGAAATTAATAAAACAATATATAGAAAAAAAATTCTGCCTGGCTGGAGTGGCTCAATTGGTTGAGCATCGTCCTGTGCACAAGGTTGCTAAGTCAATTCCCAGTCAGGGTAGATTACCTGGGTTGCAGGTGTAATCCCTGTTTGAGGCAAATATGGAAGGCAACCAATCAATGTTTCTCTATTTCCCTCTCTCCTTCCCTTCCTCCCTTCCCTCCCTAAACCGGCAGTTGGATATCCTTCTCACAATCTGGGATGCTGGCTCCTAATCATTCACCCGCATGCCTGCCTGATCACCCCTAATCCCTCTGCCTGCCTGCCTGATCACCCCTAACTGCCTCTGCCTTGGCCCCCGCAACCATGGCTTTGTCTGGAAGGAAAACCAGAAGATGTCCAGTCTACCCAGTCTAATTAGCATATTACGCTTTTATTAGTATAGATATCATAGGACATTTTCCATAAAAACTATATTTTCCAAAAAATATATAATCAAAAAGAGTAACACTCCATTATACAATTTTATGGGTTTTAAAAATGTTTTGTGCATCAGTTCAAAATGCTCTGGTCTAAAAAACAAACAAAAAGATATTCAAAGAGTATTCTGGTATGACAGAACTTCTCTACAGTTGAATGAATGAAAGATCAAAATGTGTCATCCATTATTTCATAACCAGAAGCATGACACAGAGATTGAACTCATTACCAAAGCCTCGTGGACTCCCTCTAACTTTTGACTAATCAAAAGAATTAGAAGCTGTTATACCACAAATTATCAATATTTTGACTTTGTTATTAAAAACCAGCCATCATGGCCAGATGGACCCCAATTGCACTGGTGGAAAGTGGAAATAACAGGTCCTCCCATCATGGGAGGGATGCTGGACCCTCCCATAGCATCACCTGGATTCTGCATAGGTGGGTTCCAGGTGTTTGGAAAGAAAGTGCAACTGCAGGTGTGTTTAAACACAGGGATAGTGCTGGAACTTGCATCAATAATGTATGTGATGTAGCTGGGAAAGCCCCAGGGGTCTGATAAAAGGTGGAAACAGACAAGTCTCATAACATGCTTTTATTCTCTATGGTGGTGGCTGTTGCAGGTATAGGAGGTTTTCACTGTCCAGGTGGGCCATGGGTACACTGATGGCAAATGTGAACACTAGGGCCTCCATTCATGGGAGAGGTTACACTCTCCCATCACCACACCACCTGTGTTATGCACAGGTAGGCTCCAGGTGATCAGATTTAAGGTGGTACCAGCAGTGTATTCAAGCATTGGGATGGTGCATGCTTCTCCTGCAGCAGCCAAGCTGTGGCCAGATGGATGGCTGCTTATATGGCCAAAATGAGATACAGAAGCAGTGCTGTGTGCCTTCCTAAGTCCATCTCTAAAGTTGATGTTCTGGATGCCTGTGAATGAGGCGGGCCTGAGGTCGTCATTCTGACCTTATAGCTCCCATCATCCATGGGAGTTGTAGGACCCGTAACAACAAGTGGGCCTGCAGATGTGCTGGCAAACAGTGACTTACTGTCTCCAGTATTAGGTGTCTTGATGGCAATTCCACCACCAACAGCAGTAGATGTGCCACGTGGACTGTCACCATTGGTTTCGCCAGCTAGTTTTGCCAATGGTGTCAAATGTGGTATCTGGCAATTGCACACCTGTACTACCTGAGCATTATGCTGCCCTGGCTGGCTGATCTGCAGGAGAAGTTAAGCCCACACCTTGTGCTGGGGGATCACCTTTTCCAACAATTAAGGTTTTTAAGGCTGCTGCCCATCACTGGCCCCAGATGTGGGCTGAGAGGTGGTTCCTGGGTATAAGGGAGGGTTGGAAACTTGGTCCCTCTGCTTATAATGTTCTAGGTAAATGGGTGGAGACATCAGTTGAGGGAATGCTGCCACTGGGTGGTATGTTGTCAGAATTAGGAGGTGCCATGGACAATTGGGAGTCATTTCCCTAGAGACAGGGGCAGAATAGAAAAGGTCAGCCTGGGAAGAAGGAGTGGTGTCCATGGCCTTGGTGTCAATGGCAGGGCTGAAGATTGCAGACGTGCTGTTTACTGAAGCAGAGGTGACTGCAGAATCCATAGGGGCAGTCTGATGCTAGCAGGAGCACTGGGGAGAGATCATCAGAGGTCCCTAAGTTGGGCTGACGTGTGTTTGGGGGGCAGTGGGATGGTTTAAGGTGGAGCAGCAGTCCTTCAATGCAGGTGGGTCAGTGGAGGGACTGCAGGACCCTGTGTTCCCCACTGTACTGGGTTTGTAAACTGGCAGGAATCTTATACTGGAGTCGAGAGATGATATGATTATGGAAGCATAGCAAAAGGGAGTAGTGTTCATTTCCATGTCATCAGCATCTAAAGTTGGCTGTGAGGTCAAATCTGCAGATACACGGGCTGTGAGGGTAGCAGGGTCCTGCCAGTTTGCACAGCCAAGGGCAGGGTGTCTGCAGCTGGGGAGCCAGGTGGAGAGAAAGAAGGGGCACTGCCGTCCGCCACGGCCTCTGTTTTGTCCTCCTAGACCTTTTTACTCTGACACTGTGTTCTCCAAGACGCCCAGGTTTTTGTCAACAGCAAGGCAAGGCCGCTCAGGAGGTGGGGTGGGGGCAGCCCACATTGGTCCCACAGCAGCGGTGGCAGCAGTAGCAGAAGTGGTGTGGAAATTGGGTGTTTGCAGGGCTTCCTGCTAGTAGAGGCCAGTGGAGAATTGCTCCTTGGGTGGGAGGAGCACCTCCTTAACCAAAGTTAGTGACGCTGGCAGCTGGGCGGCTGGTCTTCACCAGCGTTTCCTCTGTGGATCTGTCTGCAGCAGGGGACAGTGTGGTGTTGGGTCAGAGAGCATGGGCTGTGCCTGAGTCAGGCCTCAGAGGAGGCAGCCATCTCCCTGAGGCTGCAGGAGCTGGTGACCACCTGGCCTTCAGAGGAAGAGCACCTGGGAGACAGCTGGCGTTCCCACTCAGCTGCCTGTGGGTGGTTGGGATGGAGGTCCGAGGCCCAGGACTACACTTGCGGGAAGTGAAGACTCCTTGGGTCTTCAGGGGCCTAGATGTCAGTGGTGGAGCCCCAGTGCTATGGGGGCTGCCCCCATCCTTCCACCCGTTGTTCTCTACCTGATCCTCTTTGTCCTTTGTCATCCCTTTCGGGGCTTTCCTTGGACCTTCACCTCCATCTCCTGTGGGCAAGGAAGTGGGATGGTACCGGCTTCACAGCCTTGATTACCTGCTCAGGTGGTGAACAGGGGAGAGAAAATCTGTGCCCTGGGAGACGGATAGAGACGATTCTTGAGGTCCAAAACTTCTGGAATTATAAGCAGACAGCATGGGCTTCTTTGGAGAGTCCTTCCAGTTCACCAAGGGGAGGACCCCTGGGGAGAGGCCTGCGGTCCTGCAGTCCAGAGGAGAGGACAGCACCTTCTGGGCACAAGGTAAAAGCCAGATTTTTTCCCCCCAAATATATTTTATTGATTTTTTACAGAGAGGAAAGGAGAGGGATAGAGAGTTAGAAACATCGATGAGATGCAACCAAGGTACATGCCCTTGACCGGAATTGAACCTGGGACCCTTGAGTCTGCAGGCCAACACTCTATCCACTGAGCCAAACCGGCCAGGACTAAAAGCCAGATTTTAAAGGTGCATGATCCCCGAGGAATGCCCAGCTGTGCAGAGCAGGCGTTTGGTACCTGATGGTCCTCTATGAGGGCTCTGCCTGGGCCATATCTGCCAGACCTCACCCTGCTTCGGTGCCTTCCCTGAGGTCCAGGAAGCCAGATCCTGCTCAGAGCCAGTGCCGGAGACACTCAGATCCCGCACAGATGTGGCCCACCTCCTCCGGGACCTCCCCAGCTTCTCTGTGAGGCTTGGCGTCAAGAGCACCTTTTCCATGGCTGCCCTGCCTGCCAGCCTCGCAGGCCAGGCGTCAGCGTTTCTGGGGAGTGGACATGGGCCCTGACCTGCTGCACCTAACGACATCCCAGAGAAGAGCTAGCAGGTAATAGGGCCTGAAAGCAAATAGCTGAGGTATTAATAAATACAAAGTGAGCCTTTTCCCCAGTTGCCTTCTTTGGGGGAAATAACTCTGTCCTTGTCAGGCAGTGGAGAGGACGCGGGAAGCATCTCTGCGGAGCCGTCTGTGGCTTTTGAAGCCGACAGGCAGTCCGCAGCCTTTGAAATGCCCAGAGGACACAATCAGATGCATCTCCTGACTTCTCCTTTTCATTTTACCCTTTGAACGGGCTGGTTCATGAAAGAAATAGTTGAAGTGGCCTTTGCTTTGGGGACCTAAAACCTTTCCAAGTACATGGTCTTCTTTGATCACAGCCCTACAATGAATTTGGGGCCAAGTATAATATTAATTTAACAATCATCTGCTTTTGAAGATTAGGCATTAAAATGGCATGTTGTAGTGTGGTATTTGTGAGCATTGTTTACCCTGCAGCCACACACACACACAAAATGGAGCTTAAGACAACAGTGATGAATAGCTGCATTTGTTACACTATATTTCCAATTAAGTTGCCCCAAAGTGAAGCAATTTAATTATGTTTCTACCAGAAACACTAAATACTATAACATCCTGTCTGGTAAATAATAAGACAATTGATTAGAAAAAAAAAATAAACTGGATTTAACCATCTTTTTTTCTAAAATATACATGACTAAATAATAAATTAAATGTATATGATTGTTTTCTGTAAAACAAACAAACAGCTATGAAACAGATGAACAATTACTGTTTGGGTTTTCTTTTTTTAAACATAAATGAAAAAAAAATAAAATGAAACTCTTAGGAGAGGAGTTAATTAGTTGTATTAAGGTTAATTGTATTATTCATATGATCTTAAATCCTACTCATCTTAGTGAACAATAAATAGGTATTTTACCACCTCCAACTTCATTCTAGCGAAACTTGGATTTTATACAGAATAGGTGAATTTCAAAAATCAATTTGAATAAATAATTTCAGTATTTGGGAGCTTCTCATAGGTGAATATGTTGGTATCACTGAGAGCACTGACTGGACCTCGAGAGGCTGAAGCACTTTCCCAAGGCCTCACACCTGGTGAGGAGCTGAACTGAGATTCAAATTCCAGCACCGGAGCCCCAGAACTTGTGTGCTTAACTATTATATTACATGCAAAGGTCTTTATATATTATGTATATTAATACTTTGTTATGTGTCTCACAAATATTTTCTCCCAGGATATTGGTCTGTGAATATCATTTTATTTTATTTAATCATACATTTTAATTGTGTATCAAGCCACTAATTAGGTATGTCCACTATAATTTAATCATATTTTACTTTAAAATGGACATATATAATTATATTGATATATATAATTAAAACTACATATATCAAATAAAAACATAATATATGTTCAAAGACATATATAGTTTTATTTCAGGAATTCTTTACTAAGAGTCTTAAAGATTTTCTCCAACAATTTTATCTAATATTTTTTAGCTTTGGTATTTATGTTTAGGTCTTTAACTATGTTCTTTTGAATATTGACTTTTATATGTGTACTTTGTAACCAGCCAGTTTAGGGAATGCCTTACTATTTCTAATAGCTTTTCTGTTGATCAGTTTTAGTTTCTTTCTTTCTTTTTTTTAATATATATATTTTATTGATTTTTTTCACAGAGAGGAAGGGAGAGGGATAGAGAGTTAGAAACATCGGTGAGAGAGAAACATCGATCAGCTGCCTCCTGCACACCCCCTACTGGGGATGTGCCCGCAACCTAGGTACATGCCCTTGACTGGAATCAAACCTGGGACCCTTCAGTCCGCAGGCCGACGCTTTATCCACTGAGCCAAACTGGTTAGGGCCAGTTTTGGTTTCTTATTAAGACAATCAGTGGATCTGCAATAATATGGTGGCCTCATTTCTATATCATCTTTTATAGCATTACACAGAAGTCCCAGAACAATACTGAATACTTATAGTGATAGCAAATATCCATGTCTTGTTACTAAATGTATTTAAAAATATTTATAGTGTTTTTCCATTAAGTATGGTGCCGCTTGATACCTTTTATTAATTTTAATATAGTGGTTCAATTAGTTGAGCTAAATATAACTCTTGAATCCTTGTAAATGTAACTCCTCTATTTACAAATTACTATGGATATTTTAATTGTGCTAACTAAAGGCAATTCAGTCATTATGGAGTACAGTATTCATGAAATATGCCAATCTATCATTAAATCACTTTTAAAGAAATATAAAGTCATCATAGTTGTCTTATACATGTCTCCATTCCTTAGGCAGTGTTTCTCAACCTTCTGGCCCTTTAAATACAATTCCTCATGTTGTGACCCAACCATAAAATTATCTTTGTTGCTACTTCATAACTGTAATGTTGCTACTGTTATGAATCATAATGTAAATATCTGATATGCAGGATGGTCTTAGGCGACCCCTGTGAAAAGGTCGTTCGACCGCCAAAGGGGTCGCGACCTACAGGTTGAGAACCGCTGCCTTAGAGTGATAGGAATGTATAAATAATTCAGATAATCCATTGTGCCTCGACTGTCTGATTTTCCAATCCTTCCATAATCCTGGCTTCATTTTGATGATGATTCCTTGTGTCCACTAACCAACAATATGTACTTTTTACTTAAATGCCCTCATCATAGTTCTACAAATGTACTAGGTTCTTCCCAGATTCAGTTCCTTTGAACATTTTATTCCCTGACCTGAAATGTCTTTTGATCCTTCCTTTGTTTACCAAAATCCAATTTGCTTGAGAAATCCAGCTCATTGTATCTATAAAGTCATATTGAATTACTTCAACACCAGTTTCTCAAATGTTGATCTATGATACATTTTTCACTAACATAAGGACAAATGAGAAAACTTTTTTATGTTGGCTCATGAATATAAAGCCTGAGTAGGAGAGTTCCAGTTTTCATTATTCTTTGTTATATTTGAATGTCAAGAGTATATTTATAGCTCAGGTTTTTGGGACAAATCTAATTTCAAATATCTGTTTGCTGTCCCATTAAACTACTAAAGTATCCTGAAAATTCCATTATTGAAGCATTTAAATTACCTTTCTCAGTTTCCCACACCCAATAATGAAACAAAAATAATTCACTGAAATATGGATTCTGATTTTGCTTTTGTAACATATGGTCATACATTTATATCACACAACACAACACTTAAAAATAGATAAAACTTGCACAATTTGCATAGACTATCTGACCTGTTTGCCAATTTCTTCAGAATCTTTTATATTGTCTCCTTTATATATTAAAATTTCGCTATTTAGAAATCCTACCTAGAGTTAATCTGGCATAGACACCCAATAATTATTTGCTGATTATTTTGGATAAATCTTCATCTGATTGAATAGAAAAGCAAAATCAGATTTCTGTTAAAGGAAACCTTCATGAGGAACATCATTTTAAAGAGAGTTAATAACATGAACCATTATGCAAATATTCAGCCAGTGTAACAAAATAGAAAATGATAAAACATCCATTCTTGATTCAAATGGCTCCTGGAGATTTATGAATTATTGATCATCTCTATAAATACTGAAAACAGCAATTATTTGTGCAGACTTAGGAGAACTTGCTCCCACATGCACTAAGAAGTGACCACACTTCAGTTTCTCCAAGTCTCACACCAAATTGATAATATGCTGTGCTTATAGCAAAAAATAATCCTTCTGCCTTCAAAAATACACCAGAAACCTTTCTTTTCTATTTCACAAACAGTAAAAGCATAGCCTAGGAGGTCGCTATAAAGGTGAAATAATAAGACCTTTGTTTCTGAGGGAAAAGACCAGGTATATCATTCCCTTGCCTTGCCCTGGGCCACACACTTATGTGTTAAAAAGGAAGGAATCGCCTCCCTCTCCTACATTAGATGTAAACCTTTATACATGTGCCCCATTTTGTTTCCCCTTGGGTTAGAGCTGCTTCCACACAGTCAATTTGACCATTTTTATTCAACTAACTCCTGTTAATAAAAGCCAGTTTATTTGTGCATAATGTTAAAATCCAATGTAGCATTCATTCTTTATATAATTGCATAGTCACTTATAGTTTCATCTATATCAACACTATATTTATCATAATAATCCCCCAACTTTCTAAGATATCCTTTCCTTTATTCCAAAAGGAAATTATATTGGTTTTGACCTGAAATAGGATATGAAAGAAAGATCCTTCCTTCAGTGGGAAATATTTTAGGGAAGCAGCTTGGAAAATTTCATATCAGGGATTATTTTGTACTGACTTTTTCTCTTTGAGATCTATAGACCTGCTTGTCATTTATTTACATTAAGAGAATGATTTCTTGAATGCAGAAAAGCAGAATTCTTTTTTATTAAGGTCATATTTCATATAAATATTAAAAGTTATATTGTTCCCTTGTGGAGTTTAATAAGAGCTTCATGATTAATACAACAAGGATAGAAATTAAGTGGTAAACAATATTAATCAATTAAATTGAACCAATTTATTATGAAAATTTTAATGACCTCTTTTATTCCTGTTGGAGAAACAAAAACTTTATGAAGTTCTATACTAAGAAGAGCAAGCTGTTCCATGTCTTGTCTGAAGTACACAGATGATTCATATGAAATAATTATTCCCAGCAGATCCAAGTTTTTAAACTTGGAAACAAGTCTTGGAATAGATCCTCCATGGAATTCAATGTTTAACTTAAACCCAAATTTTACCTTATTGAGGTGTGTGTGTTTTTAAAATTACGAATATCAGTGGATTGGGAAGAGAGCTTCCTCTATTGAAATTATAAAGAAACCATGAAGTTATAAAGAAACCATGAATAGTCGTTTTCTTAATGTAAATGAATAGTCCCAAAATTTCACCAGGGACCAAGCACTGATGAAATGTAAGGTTTTGACTAAACTGGACACAAATGGTAAGAAAGCAAAAATGAACTTCAAGAGGTTATCCCAAGGCTGACATATAAGAAGAAAAACTGCTTCAGGAAGCAAAAGAAGGGAACCTCTAAGCCTTTTCTCATCTAATATTAAATGGAGGATATAATAAATAAGTTTCTCTTAAAATCAAATCCACATAGATTTGCTTAGTATTTGCATTGTGCAAATCTATCTAAAACAAAGCAAAGCAATTGGTTGGAAGATGGATAAACCTAATAGCATCCAGGGACGTTTTTTTCCTCACCCTAAAACTGAGGAAGTTCAGTCTTGATTAGCCATTTCCCGAAAGAGATAATAGTCACAGGTAGGTGTTCAAAAGTATTAGAGGAGAAAAAAAAATAAATGGAATCCAGGAATTATATGGTTTTGGTTTGTTGGTTGTTTTTTCCCTTACCTCTATCTTCAATAGCTTATGGGGCTACAGGACTTGCCCAAATGTTAGCATTGGCCCACCTGACAAATAGCCAAGGTTAACAGTGGAATAAGGACATTACCAGGATATTTCCCCATAGTGTGGACTGACAACCATTAATAAATTTTCAGTTATGTGGATAAAATATTTATGTGATCAAATTGGATTTGAGGAAATCTGCAATAAAAAAATAATGTTACAAAGTACAAAAATGTATTTTATGTCACTTGTATTGGAATTCATTTTCTTATAAAGCTTTAATTGTATGAAAATAGGCTTAGAAAGAAATCCCCAACAAACTGAACATAAGTATAATGAAAACCAACAAAAAAGGTAAATTAAAACACATCTATGAAGGAAGAGAAACTACATTTGGCGAAAAACATATTATTGCTCCCTGTAGTGTACAGGGAACAGCATTTCATTTTATCATCATACACACACGAAAGAACAACGTATTTCTCTGGGTTCCTCTGGGATGCAATGGAAATCTCTTAAAGACTTTATTAAAAACAAGTCGAGGCAATAACTTATTCCAATACATATTTTATGCCACTGGCCCAAGAGGTTATTGACTATTTCTTAGAACACTTTAGAAACAAGAATTTGAAGAAAGCCTTCTGGATGCCAAGAAAAATCCTGAGTTGTTCATATATTTTGACAACTAGAGTTATTGCATTAAAAATATTAAATGATTTAGTAATACATGAATTCCTAATCATTAGCCTTATTTTATAATATCATAGGGTCAATCTTAATCATTAGCCTCATTTTATACTATCATAGGGTCAAAGGTAGCCAAGATTCATAAAATCTAATTTTTTATGAGTTTGATTCTTAAAACCCTTATGTGCCCATAGGAAATTACATGAACTAATATGTGTGAGATATAGAGGAAAATGAACCAACACAATTTATTTTTTCCTATGCACATATTCTTGTGTATGTATAAAATCTTTCATAACAAAAAAAGTTAAGAATGAATAAATACATTCCACTTTCACATAGGAGATGACTGCTTCCCCAAATGTACAAACACCAATGCAAAGCTGAAAGGATCACAGAAAATCAGGGAAGCAAGATACCATCAAAGGAACAAAAACAAAGCTCTAGAAAATCACACTTTAGAAATGGAAATCAAACTGCTTGAAGAATTCAAACTAATCATCTTAAAGAAGCTCAAAGAAAGCTTAAAGAAAACACAAATAAACACTAAATAGAATCAGAAAATAAATACATTAGGAAAATGAGAAGTTTAACAAAGATAACAACCATAAAAAAGAACAAAACAGAATTTCTAGAGCTAAAGAATAAAGTGACTGAACTGAAATATTCAATAGAGAGGTTCAAAAAAAGACTTTATTAGAATCATCAAACTCAAAAACAAGTAATTTGAAATTATCCAATCACAGAGACAAAAAAATAACTAAAAATAAAGAAAAACTGTAAGACTTATGGGAGATCATCAAAAGAGCCACTATGCCCTGGCTCAGTTGGTTGGAGTGTCATCCCATACACCAAATGGTTTTGGGTTTGATTCCCCATCAAGGTACATACCTAGGTTGTGGGTTCAATCTCTGATCAGGGCACAGGTGGGAATGTGGGAGGTAACCAATTGATGTTTCTCTCTTATATGAATGTTTCTCTCTCTCAAATCAATAAAAACATATCCTAGGTTAAGGATTAAAAAAAGAAAAGAAAAGAAAGCCATTATAAACATCATAGGATGTCCAGAAGGAGAAGAAAAGATAAAGGAACAGAAAGCTTAAAGAGATTACTGAAAACTTCCCAAATGTAGAGATGGAAATGGACATCTACATTCATGAAGTCCAAAGGACTCCAAAAATCTTAAATCTAAAGAAGTCTACACAAATACACAATATAATTAACTTATCAAAATCAAAGAATAAGAGAGATTTTTTTTAAAGTAGCAAGAGAAAAGTGACTCATCCCATATGAGTACAAAATGAGTGAGTGTGAATGGAGTTTTCAGCAGAAACCTTACAGGCCAGAAAAGAGTGGGATGATATATTCAAAGAGCTGAAAGAAAAAAAAATGATGCTAGCAACAAAATACTAGATCCAGAAAAACTGACCTTTAAAAATAAAGGAGAGATAGACTTTCCGAGGCAAACCAAGGGAGTTCTTCACCACTAAACCTTCCTTATAACACATGCTAAAGGTAGTTTTTAAATTTGAAATGAAAGAATACCAAACAGCATCACAAAACATATAAAAGATAAATTTCATTAGTAAAGATCAAAGTATAAAAAATAGTGAACATATGATATTGTAATTGTATCACATAAATCAGTTTTAAGCACAGTATAAAAGTTAAAAAACAAAGGTAGTAAGAATAACTAGACCTACAAACATTTATAAACTAGTGGTCCAGTGCACGAATTCTTGTAAATTGAAAGGAAATTAATTAGAAGAAACATTTTAATATTGCTATTTGCCCTTTCTCTATAATAGAAGTGTGAACCAAATTCATGATTGACAATGACAGATGGAAACACATACATGCAATTGGCGTGAGAGCTTTATATGTATCGTGCATGTGTGAGTCAACTTAGCCTTTTTCTGGCTAATGAAAAGATAATAGGATTCCACCAAGTGCCCTATCTACCTACCCCTGGACTTCTGTGAGGATCAAATGACATGAGGCACGGGAAAATGCTTCACCAGACATTTAGTTACAGTGTAAAATTTTTCCACCTGGCTTTAAAGCAAGTCGTGTTCCTGGGCTGAAGAAATTCCAAGGAGGCTAGTCGCAAGGGAGAGTAAGCCAGGAGTTGCTATGTGACGTTATTACCCAGATGAACACTTAGCATATTATTCTTTTATATATATATAGACTAGAGACCCAGTGCAAGAAATTTGTGCACTGGGAGGGAAGGGTCCCTCATCCCGGCCTGAACCCTCTCACAGTCCTAGAGATCCACTGTGCAGCAAAGGACCTATAGTTAACAATACCATATTGTATACTTAAAAATTTTCTAAGAGGGTAGGTCCTATTCTATGTTCTAATAATGATAATAATAATAATAAAAGAGGGTAGGAGGGAACTTTTGGAATTGATGGATATGCTTATGACATAGATTGTGGTGATGGCATGTACTTATTTCCAAATTAATTAAATTGTATTTATGAAATATGTACAGCTTTTCATATATCAATCATCACACCTCAATAAAGTGGTTTAAACAATAACAAACTACACAAACCTCTATTTAGGGTCACAACATTGTATGAACACCCTCATATAATACTGTATTTATTTTAATTGAGAAACTATTAGAAATGTATGTTTTAACAGTGACATGTACACATTTTTTAAATAATATGTATATTATAAGATATTTTGGATACAATTACCTTTATATGAATGGACATCTGAACCCCTGGAATAATGACTGTAATAACTTTGAAGCCACAGATTATGGACTGTAAATTTGGAAACTTGGTTTCTATTTCCACTGAGTGGGAATCCATGATATTCTTATAAAATTGAGATGCATCTTATGTATGTCCTCAGCATTGAAAATTTATGATAGTTCTTAGTCTCCTGGTAAAACAGTTAAGAAAAGTAGAAGTTGGATTGTAAGGGCTCAATTAAAATGTTGGTAATGAGGAAGGGGGGTTAGTAAGTGTAGATATTTATGTTAATATGCTTGATGGAGAAGGGAGGGGAAAGGGCAGGGTGGTAACTCAAGGGGTCAGAGGGGAATTCTTTTAAAGTAGAGGGTTTACTTTGTGACAGCATGGATGGACCTAGAGAGAATTACACTGAGCAAAATAAGCCAGCCAGAGAAAAACAAATACCATATCATCTCACAAATGAATCTAATGAACAAATTAAACTGACAAACAAAATGGAACCAGAAACATGGATACATGGAAGGGAGGCAGATGAGGGTCACTGGATAAAGAAGGTGGAGGGATTCGCTAAAGGACATATATGGGCAACCTATGGACAATAGTTTGGTGAAGGCCATGTGAGGGAGAGGGAAGGTGGGTGGAGGTGAGAAAAGGTGGGGTGGGGGGGGTGGAGAACATCTACAATAATGCCCACATTAAAAATTTTTAATAAAAAAGATGAAATAGAATGTTTTGTTTATGTTATTAGGCAAAAGGAAAAAGACTGAAGGACAGATTACTAAATGGAGCCTTGTCTTAGCATATGCAGGAAATGATAAAAATAAGAACACAGATTAAAGATGATGCAATCCGTGTTAGATGAGCTTAATCTTCTCAGGAAGCTGGAAGTAAAATCATTTGCTAAGAGTGAGACAAGTGGGTAGGGGGTTGAATGTTTGGGATATTGAGGAAGTGGAGATTAGCAACAGATGTTCTTTAGAGTCCTCTTGGGAGTCTCACTAGCACAAGCTGTGCATCGACTGCCAGCTCCTGTTAAATAGGCAGCTGATTGAAGTAGACATTAGGAACCTTTTCATAGTCTAGGAAAATAATGTGCCAAGCAAATTAATAGAATTCTAGGAATGAGACCTCAAACTTGTAAAACTGTGCTCAAATAGACATTGCAACACGGGTTCTCACGTATTTTCAAACCTATGCAGGATCCTCAAGATCCTAAGAGATGTGGGCACCAGTTCTATTTTTCCCTATATCTGTCAGAAGTATAAATATATATTTGGAAAAAAAAACATACTTTTTCCATGTTTGACAGCTTCCACAAACCACTATGCCACATTAATTTCCCACCAAACACACTCACACACACACACACACACACACACACACACACACACACACATTATATCTTGGCTTTTGTTTAATAAGTTTAAAAGATACCTCCTGGTGAATTATAGCTGCATATATTTACTTCTAATCAGGACAACATATTGAGTAATATTCTAAAAGCTAAGCTAGAGATACTATTAATAAATGTTATAGATATTAGAATGAATACTAGCTTATTAAAATTATGGCTAGCTGCACATTCAGGTATAAATACATTACCAATAGAATGCAGAAGTATGATGCAAAGTAATCCCAGTTAATTCTGGAAGGGTTCCCATTTTTAAAAAAAGCAACAGATTTTTCAGAAGGAATAACTATGACAAAAGGTTAAGCCACTAATCTGATGAAGAAAACTTAGGGGAGGGATTCAAAGTGGATGTGAAATATATTTTTCACCTCAGACACAGAGATCATCTTTAAACATTGGGATGTAAAGGGAGAGGAGTAGATTTCCTCTATGGTATCATCCTAGCTCATTATGACCCTTTAATGTAACTCCTCCAAATATCTGAAAGGAAGCAACTAGGGAATCATTAAAATACCTATTACCTCAATGTCCCAACTTTATTCAACTGGTATGCTTGACCCTATCTTCTCTCTCTGGAGTTTCTCTCCCCTGCAACTACAAAATTAAAGAATACGAAGTTCTAATTCAAATTAAGCCAATTTTTAAAATTCTCTAACAATGGATAAGCAGATGTAAGCCAGCCATCTTCCACAAAACATATAGGCCAAGAAATAGAAGTTGTCAACATCTAAAGGTAAAGTAGTAATACAGAAGATCCATGAAGGTAAGCTACAAGATTTCTAAAGGTTAGCCAATTTCTTACTGCATTTTTTCTTTTAGAGACTTGAGTACTTTCTTACCTTTGAGTTTATTATATTTTATTATAATACATTTCCTCTATTCTTGGTCTTATTGATGTTTGTTTATCATACTTGTAATTGAGAGGCCTGACCAATTAGGGAGAATTGCAAAGCTAGAATGGTGGAACTTTATGTCCAATTAAAGATACTCCCTTCAGCCCTGGCAGGTTTCTCGGTGGTTAGCATTGGCCCTCAGGCCAAAGGGTCTAAGGTTTAATTCCGAGTTAGTTGCAGGTTCGATCCCCAACCCCAGTCAGGGCTCTCAAGAGGCAGCCAGTCAATGTGTCTCTCTCACATCGATGGTTCTCTCTCTCTCTTTCTCTTTTCTGCCTCCCTTCTACTCTCTCTCTAAAGATCAATGGAAAAAATATCAAGTAAGGGTTAAAAAAGAAAAAAAAAGATATGCCCTCAGATAAGTCTCTCCATATTCATATGTAATCAAACAAGGAAAAGTGCTAGATTTGTTTGATGTGGTAGCACATACGTAAAATGCATTATGTTGTTTGACTAAATGGTAAGGTTAATACAATTATACAAACATGTGGCTACTCAATAAGAAGATTCTTCTTCAGATCGCTGAAATATCCAGATTTGGCATTTTGAATGCATATGCACACACATGCACACACACACACAATCTGAGTATAAATCTCTTCACATAGGAATATGAAAGGAATTGTTCACTGAAATGTTTGGAGGGGTGGATCTGATTTCTTGATGACATGACCTCCATTTATTACTTCCATTGAGTGTCACATTGTAGAGACAGGCTCAGCAGGCTTAAACACTAAAATAGGCTTCAGATGAATTTCTTGACATCTCTCCTTGGAGGCCATTAGGAGGACTGACAAATACTTTCAGAAGTATCCAAAGCTTATCAATAATCAGGGGAGTGGATAAAACAGAGTTGAGATAATAGAAAAATGTTTAAGAAATAATTTTCCCACAGTTCCTTGAAGTTTATGTTAACATCCATCTATGAAGTTACTACTAATAGCATTAATTTACTACAAAAATTTGGAAAAATTTAGAATCAGGATTTAGCTATTTCTTGTATTGCAACATTTTTGTCTCATCCTATCTAATAATAGACAAACATGGCAATTAACTGTAACTTCGCTACCCTTCCCATTGGCTAATCAGCAAGATATGAAAATTAAGTGCCAACCAAGATGGTGGCTGGCAGCCAGGCAACTGAAGCGAACAGGAGGCTTGCTTGCTCCAGTGAAGGAGGAAGCCAAGGTTCCCCGCCTGCCTCAGTCCAGCTCTGAGCTGCAACTGAATGCAACTATGTTGCAAATATAGAAGCTAAACAAACTCCAGATGCCTGCTTTCAGCCAGCTGGGATCTCAGAGCTGGAGCGGGCTCTCAGCTCAAGTGACAGCCATAGAACATAAATAAATCCCAGAATAAAAAGAAAAGAAAAAAAGGAGAGGTTGGGAGCTTCAGTCGCCCGCCAGCCTGAAAATGGCCCTCAGCCCCTCACCCAGACTTGCCAGGCACCCCAGTGGGGACCCCCATCCTGAAGGGTGTGTAACCAGCTGCAAACAGCCATCATCCCCTCATCCAGGCTGGCCAGGCACCCAAGTGGAAACCCCACCCTGGTCCGGGACACCCTTCAGGGCAAACCAGCTGGCCCCCACCCATGCACCAGGCCTCTATCCTATATAGTAAAAGGGTAATATGCCTCCCAGCACCAGGATCAGTGGAGCCACAAGGCGTCCTGAACCCGAGATCAGCAGAGCCTCGAGGCCTCCCGAACCCAGGATCAGTGGAGCTGCAAGACCTCCTGAACCCAGGATCAGCGGAGCAGTGAGGCCTCCCAGCACTGGGATCAGTGGAGCAGTGAGGCCTCTCAGCCTGGGATCAGCGGAGCAGCAAGGCCTCTCAGCACCGGGATCAGCGTGACAGGGGGCAACGACCAAACCCCCCTCATCGGCCATGCTCTGTGTGTGACAAGGTGCGGCGCCCCAACCCCCCCCCCCCACAGGCCCTGCTCTGTGCGTGACAGGGTACGGAGCCATAACCTCCCCATCGGCCCTGCTCTGAGTGTGAGAG
>NW_006299245.1:114773-132507 GCF_000327345.1 Myotis davidii | reverse complement strand
CAAATTTTTGTGCACCGGGCCTCTAGTAATAATGATAAATGAAAATAAAAAGCAGCATTTACTGAGAACTTAATATATGTATGCCAGGCATTATGCTGAGTTCTTTCATTTTACTTAATTTTGATGGTAATTTCTTTACATTGCACTCTTCATATAATAAACAATTACTCTGTGACATAGACAGATGTGAGAAATAAGTCTTAGATTAAGTAACTTGCCTGCACTGAACTAGTAAATGACATAATTGGGATTTGAAGGCAGTTCAGCCTGACCACAAAGCTCTGACTCTTCTAACCACTCTGCTATCTTGCCATTATTCACCTTCATATGTCTGAACAATTATAATTCATTTTGATAAAAACACATGCCACTTTGACCTCTACAAATGTAGCAGAGTCCTACAAATGTCTCCAACGTCAGTATAACTTAGTAGAACAGATCAGTTTATCCATGTTGTGTTCTATTCAGAATTCATGGCATTCGCTCTTGGCATCATACTTCGTTTATACTCTGCTTTTCTTACTGAAACTATTTCTCATCTTCAGACAGTTTTCAGTAGCAGTAGCAGAAAAATTAATCTGTCTGAGCCCATTCTTAAAGAAACAATTGGAAGTTAAGATAGTGAAAGTTGTATTTAAGTCACAAAATATTTCCCATCCCTTCTTTTCTGCCTTCAAGTATAGAATCTAGCCATATAAAGATTTCCCCCTTTTGAAAAACAAATTCATTTTAACTCAGTATATGTCAAAAGAAGTATTCTTCTAAAATATCCACTTTCCTCTTCTCAAATGTTACTGTGAAATGCCAGCCCATAAGCTATTGTAAAAATCAAAGGGTAGTTAGCATTCTTTAGCTGAACAACGCATTCAATATGCAATTTTTGTGCTTCAGTTTTGGGTGTAGGGAGTTGGGTATTCTGCATATTTCTTCCCTGTAATTCAATATGGCATGTCTAACAGCACGGATATTCTCTTTTTTGGATGGAGAAACAAGATGTGGGGGTGGGTGACAATTGTTCCAGAGGAAGAGACTATGTGCCATTAAGAACATTGTACATAATTCATGGAATTCCATTTTTACTTTGCAAATGTTCCACAAAATTCCAATTGGGTGCTCATTAGCCAGAGAGAAAAAATATTTCAAGCTGTATTTTTCATTCTCAAAGCATTCCATTTCACATCTCTTAAGTCTGTATCAATACCTACTTTATTTATTCATACAGGTCCTATAAAATGACTCCATTTAGTTGATTGTTTTGGTTGACTCTGACCCTGATTTGACTTTAAGTCTAAATCCCATTTCTCTTTTTTGATGTCTGGAATAAAACTCTCATGCATTTGCCCTACTCAGAGAACAGACAGGTCATTTTTCAGTATCATTTCCTATAGCTTAGTGTTAAAAAAAAAAAAAAAAAAAACTCTTTCACTCAGAGAATGGTACTGTTTATGCAAGCTGTTTGAAAAACTTAAAGACTCGTGTGTTTCATGTAACAATAATACAAATGGTAAACATCATGGATAACTAACAAAAAAATTGATTATAGAAATTATTGAACCATTACTTATAAACAAAGGCAAACTATTTTTAAAAACGGGATGAGGAAGTTGGAAAGGCCTGACTGGAGAGGTAAAAATACAGATGCTCTGAGATGAAGAAGAAACCTGTGAAGAAATGATAAAATCTGATCCAGAGAATGGGGACAAATTGGTTGCTTAGTTAAAACAAAGACTCAAACTCAAGAGAAGCAACACTTATAGGAACCCAAGAGACAAGGGAAGGCCCCAACCAGAAAGATAAAGCAGGTGGTCTTTTGTGCCAATGAGGAGAGTAGAAAAGACAGGTAAGAGACTGTGGTTGGCCAGGAATGGGAGATGCTGAGGAAAGGCCTTAGGACAGCATGGCTGATGGGCAGTAAGTTGGACCAGAACAACCCCTTCCAGTGGGAGAGATAGATGAGGTTAATGGCAGCAATAGAAACAGACTAGATTGTTTCTGACAAAATTTGCAGTGTGTTGAGGTTCACTCTGGTATCTAGAGCCCCTTCCAAAGAGAACTGCTCTATGGGATAGAGTTAGCCTTGACCTAAGTATAGTTGAAGAGGTAAAAATGACACCTACATATTTCAGGAAGTGAAATTCTGGAATTCAAAAACTGAATTTCTTGGAAACCACGTGGATATTCCATGAATGGCATAACAGTTAATGAAAAAATACAAGAAATGTCAGTTTAGCCACTTGAGAGCCAGAGATCATAAAAGACAGATAGAAAGAAGATGCAAGTTGTGAGATACTCCAGATCGTCTCTATGCACCCCACCCCACATCCCCCGCCACTTTATATAGATTGTTGTGGAAACAAAAGGAAGAATTTTAAGGAATCCCAGTTTCAAACAAATCTTGTTATTAATTTAGGTATGAACTCTTCCCCCAGATCAGCAGTCATGAGAAATTGCAGCATTGTTGGGTTTTCCACCTATGAATCTAACAGACCCTAATGATTCAGAGAAGCCCACAGGCCTTCTATTCAGGGCACAGAGAGAAGCCCAGTCAATTCCTTTCTATGGTTCCCAAACCTATCAGTTGCTTATCTAGCTCTTCTAAATAGTTAAGGGTCATTTTCATATAGGCTGGCCCTCTTTTAATGTAGCTGATGAATTACGTCCTACATTTAAAAGGGGTTATTTTCCAGGCTTCTTTAGTAGCCAAAGAGCCAAGGCATTTTGTGGCCTGATTGTCATGTTCAGAGGACACTCACTCCCAGGCTAATGTCCAATGGAGAAACTACACCTGAACTGCTCTGAGTTTTCTGAACTAAAGTTCCTCCAATTCTCTCATTGTTAATAAAGGGGGTAGTATGGGAGGCAAGAGATGGGGCCGAGGTACCAAGGGCTACTAATTAATTTTTCAGTACTATGGGGGTTAAATCACTTTTAAATACCTGGGGTTTCAGGGGAATGAGTTAGCATTAATTAGTCTGTAATGGACAGAGAATTGGGCATTGAGTTGCAGCTTCTTGGGTTAGAGATGACTGAGAAACCCGATAGTTAATTTTCTGTTACTATCTAGACACATCATAAAAAGAAGCAGACTAAAGCAAAGTTTTCAACAGTGAGAATAGAAGTCATAAGAGAGTGGGGTAGTACTACAAGATTCTGCATGAGAATAACTGTTAATCTAGAATTACATATTAGGGTACATTTTTACCTGGAAGAAGATGAATAAGGATATTTCAGAAAAGAACAAAAACTGAGTATTTATGTCCTATCAATAGATATTTAATAAAGAAACTTCTAAAAGGAAACTGAACCAAAAAGGAAGAAACAGTGACCAAGAAAATAAAAAATGTGTGAATGAATGTATGCAAATGGTAACTGTATAATGTAATAGCTTTAGTAATAAATTGGGAGGTAAAAACCAAGATTGTTCTGGAAAACAATACTATGTAAATTGGAAATTTGAAGAAAGCAATGGGAATCAAAGCATACTGAATTGTTCAGAAGGAATATAGATATATTGATTAACTTTAGAATTTGTGAAATATACATGTTAAATAAGGATAACTTTTAGAATAGAATAAGGTCTAACTTCCAAATCAGCATAGGAAATATATACTGTAAAAATATCTCAAACATTCCAAAAGAAGTCCCTCTAATATAAAAAATAAAGAAGAAAAAGCAGAACAAATTGAAAGCTACAATTAACTATTAGAAAAAGTACAATTATATTCAAAATGTAAAGTAATTTAACTTATCAATTAATAATATATATTTTCAAATTGTGTTAAAATATTGTAGCTATATTATTTAAAGAGACATGTCTGAAACATAAGGACCCAGAAATATGTTAAAATATCAAAGTTTGTTAAACTTAGGTATAGCTATATTACTATCAAATAAAATATACTTTAAGAGAGAAAGACGTCGCTAAAGATAAAGTGGAACATGTATAATAACAATAGTTTAATTCAACAAGAAGACATAACATAATAATTTAACATAATGATGCTAAATTACTTGCACCTAATAACAAACCAAAATGTATACAAAGCAAAAAGTGTAAGAATTACAAAAAGAAATTGATGAAGTTAAATTAAATTAAGAAAATTATAGTACTTGGACACAGAAAATTTTAAAACATCATTTTAGGAGTTAATAGATCAGTAGACAAAACAAATGTGTGAATTTATAAAAGATAAAGTCAATAGGATAAGAATATATTCCTTATATATCACTCACATATAGAGAACAGTATTCAAAAATTGGAGAATAAACATATTTCAGGCACAAATGGCACATTTATGATAATTAACCATGTATTAGGTCATAAATTAGGCCTTAACAATATAAAAACTTCCACATCAGGAAATTGTGAGTTTGCTATTCACCCCAAGTTTTGTTTTTTTAAAATGATGGTTTCCTTGAAAGCATTACCATAAAACTCACAAGCACAATATTGAGGGGGGAAATAAGAATACAGCATCATACCACTCACATAAAAAGGCTCATACAGTGAAAATATAGACTTGCACTTGAAATTTTGAAATGCAAGAGATAGTACCTCTTAGATCCAGTGGATGAAGAATAGGAGGGGACCAGGGAAACTCAGTTATGCTATTTTATTTCTTAAAGCTAGTACTTCCATAGGTCTTCATTATGTTATTCTTTATGCCTTCTTGGATGACTGGAATTTTTTAAAAATCCTCATCTGAGGATATGTTTTTATGAGAGAGAGAGAGAGAGAAGAGAGAAACACATCGATGTGAGAGAAACATCCATCTGTTACCTCCTGCACCCACCCCCCTCCAGGGATCCAATCCACAACCTTGGTATGTACTCTGACCAGGAATCAAACCTGAGACCTTTTGGTGTACAGGATGATACTGTAACCAACTGAGCTTACCCAACCAGGGCTGGAAATTGTATAATAAAAAGTAAACTAACAAAAAAATAAATGCTCTGTATATTTCTTATTGAGAAAGAATATAATTCACAACAACCTATCTTTCTTTATTTTTAAATATATTTTATTGAGTTTTTACAGAGAGGAAAGGAGAGAGATAGAGAGCTAGAAACATCAATGAGAGAGAAACATCGAACAGCTGCCTCCTGCACACTCCCCACTGGGGATGTGCCCGCAACCAAGGCACATGCCCCCGACCGGAATCGAACCTGGGACCCTTCAGTCCGCAGGCCGACGCTTTATCCACTGAGCCAAACTGGTTTCAGCAACTTATCTTTTTTATAAAAATACATTGGTTGGACCCCTCAAAAATAAAAAGAAAACAATGGAAGGTGATTTTATGTTTGAGGAAAGAAATTTTAAAAGGTAAACTAAGACAATGTAAAAGTAAATCAGCAATAACCAACTACTGCAGAGTATTGTGTCCTTGGATGTAGTAGCAGAAATCTTCCATCGTATTTTTCCCTAAACTCTATAATGCCATGTGTTAATGGGAATTCTTGGTGAAAGTTTAGGAAACTAAACTTTAGAAGAGGGTGCTCTAAATGTAACTAGGACTTTAGTAACTATTTACCAAATAGCAGATATTTTTTATTCAAAGTATTTTTTATTCAATTTTACTTTTCACTGATTGCAAAAGCAAAACATAGGAAACTAATTAAATCTAAAACCCAAAGAACTATCTGAAATCCATCTGTACCCTCTATTATGCTCATATAGATGTGATGGACCTAGTGAGATATACTTTTTCTTTTTTTTTTTTATTGATTGATTTTAGAGAGAGAGGAAGGAAGAGAGAAACTTCAATTTGTTGTTCCATTTATTTGTGCATTCATTGGTTACTTCCTACACTTGATCTTAGCCTAAAGGCCGAGAAGAGATTTTTGGTTACTTCTTGTATGTGCCCTGACCAGAGATCAAACCCACAACCTTGGTATATTGGGGTGATGTTCTAACCAACTTAGTTCCTCGGCCAGGGCAGATATACTTGTTCTTAATATACTTTTTCCAAAGGCCTTTGCACAGCTGAAACCCACTCTCTTTCCCCTCCCATCTTTCTAATAACCTGATTTCTATTCTAAAAAAATAATTTATCTTCCCTGAAAGCAAACTTTCATGGTTTAACACATACCATCTTAGATGTAATCTACTGAAGTTCATCATGTGGGCCAAGTGAGCTTGATATCAAAGGCAAATTCCAAATGAAACATCTTCAGTCAGGCTTTCAGCCATAAGAGCACAGTGTTTCCTTACCAAAGGAGCAATTCAAAAACTCCTGGGTTAGTACTGCAGCCCTTTCATTGACTGTCATAAAACGATATCCAGCAATATGTCCATCATTGTTGTGCAACCTCCATCTCATTCATGCATTTATGCACTAGTTTATTCATCCACTCAACATGCCATCCATGTAACTAAAAGTGAAGATATATGCTCACTCTTCAAACTAAAAAGGCTTATACAGGCTTGGGTATAGCATAGTAAATGTGTAAAGAAAAGAGAGGACAGGAGAGCAGAAGGAAGAGAGAATTCATGATCTTATTTTGGTATAGGGTCTCAAGTCAAACTCATAGCAAACAGAGCCAAATATTATTTCATTAATGCCATGTTTATTCCACTGACATGTTATTTTGTGGAAACAGAAATATGGTTGAAAGTTATACTAAACATCCACAGTCCACAAGCAGTCCTGTTGGCACAGGTACCTAGCAGAAGTCATTCTCTTCTGGGCCCCTAGAGATCCCGAAAGGCCCTGTACTCTGCTCCAGTCTCTCCAGGTCCCAGTTCATGCTGACCCAGGGACTCACTGGGAAGCTTGCCTGTCAGTGCTCAGTAGGCAGGCCAGCCAACCTCAGTCCAACAGCAGTTCCTAAATGAAACTGTGTCAGCTTCAACTTCTCCTCTCGCTTATGGTTTACAAGCAGTTCAGCCTACCCAGAGACCCACTAGAAGATATGCCCACCTATGCCCTCGAGGTAAGTCTGCCAACCTCAGCTTGATCACAGATTCTGGAATGGCCCTCTAACTTGGCTCCAACCCCTCCCAGCCTCGATCAGGGAACAGTCCTGCCCACCCAAGGACCTAGCAGGAGACAAGTGCATCTCTGCCTTTAGAGCAATGTCTGCAGACCTCAATCCTGACTATGGACCTGAAGTAGCCCTGGGACCAGTTCCTGCCCCTCTCAACCATGGTAAGGATCCAGTCCTGCCCAACCAGGACACATCCAGTGACCTGGCAGGAGCCACACATCTCTGTGCACCTGGTAAAGGCCAGCTGTCTGAGAACCCAACTGAAGATCCTGAAGTGGATCCTTGTCCCTGTACCACGCTACTGTATGATATCCTGGAGGCAGTGCCTTGCACCTAGGACCAGACATGATACATGGATGCCTGAGCCCTGGGTAACAAGCCTGCCAACTGCTGACCCCACTGCAGACCCAACAACAGCTTTATTTAAAGAAAATATCAACTAAAGGTAGAACTGAGGGGAGAAATAAATAGCAATACAATAATTACAGGAGAATTCATTACCCCACTTTTAACATTGGATAGATTATCCAGACAGAAAATCAATAAGGAAACAGTAAACCAGAATAACACTACAGATCAAATCAACCTAACAGACACATACAGAACATTCCACTCAACAGCACCAGGATACACATTCTTCTCAAGAGCACATGGGACATTCACTGGGATAGGTCATATGTTGGGCCACAAATAAAGTCTAACAAATTTAAAACTGACTTAATCAAGCATCTTTTCTGAGCACAATGATATGAAACTGGAAATCAAGAACAGGAGGAAAATTCACAAATACATGGGAATTAAACAACACACTCCTGAACAATCAATGAGTTAAAAAAGAAATCAGAAAGTATAGTAAGACATGCAAAAATGGAAACATAATATACTGAAATTTATGGGATGCAGCAAAAGTAGTTTTTTAAAGGTAGTTTATACTGATAAATGCCTACATTTAGAAAAAAAAGAAATATCTCAAATAAACAACTTAATTTTATTCCTCAAGGAACTAGAAAAAGAACAAACTAAGCCCAAAGATAGCAGAAGGGAAACAAAATAATAAACATGCGGGCAAACTAAACTAAACAGAAAGGCTATAGGAAAAAATACACAATGAAACCAAGAGTTTCATTGGAAAGCTAAACAAAACTGACAAAACATTAGCTAGAATACCAACACTAACCAAAAAGAAAACAACAAAAAAAGACCTATGGTTCAAATAAATAGAGTTATAAATGAAAAAAGGGATATTTCAATGCTAACATTAAAATCTTTGCAAATCATATTTATGTGATAAGGGGTTAATATTCAAAATATATAAAGAGCCCAACTGGTGTGGCTTGGTGGTTGAGCATCAGCCTATGAACCAGGAGATCATGGTCAGATTCCTGGGCAGGGCTTATGCCCTGGTTGCAGGCTTGGTTCCCAGTAGTAGGCACGCAGGAGGCAGCTGATTGATGATTCTCACATCGATATTTCTTTCTCACTCAAAAAAAAATCAATACAAAATTTTGGGGAAAAACAACTGGCTTAATCTGCAGTGTAGAGGCTTTCTTACTACTGAAATATATATCACAATTCAATCATTCTAGCTTCAGAAAGTATCATGCAGCAACCTTGTTAGATACTTTTCAATTATTGTAACACTTTTATAACAAAGTATTGATTTAAAATTATTTAGATGAGCATAACTGTAAGTATAAATGGAAAAAAGCTTGTGTATGGCATCTATATCTGTGAATAGCCTATAGTTCCTCAGTGTAAGCTTATTTAACATGATCCTTTATTCTCAACTGTGAAGTTATAATACACATAGTCTATTAACATTAATAATTAACAGTACAAATTGATTGCTTAGAATTGTGTCTTTTAATTTGTCTAAACTCTTAGTCATGGAAAAGCTTTATAAATTTGGAAAGTATAGTTATTTTCCCCCCAAAAGGTAACTAAGTCAACCATGCATACTATTTTAATAAATATTACTATCAAAGGAAAGAAACTACAGATGTGAGGGCTCATACTTGCTTTTGCCAATATTTCTATATCAGAGCTGTGT
Organism: Myotis davidii; assembly: GCF_000327345.1. Lineage (NCBI taxonomy): Eukaryota > Metazoa > Chordata > Mammalia > Chiroptera > Vespertilionidae > Myotis > Myotis davidii. The sequence continues at coordinate 123,470 of NW_006299245.1, read as the reverse complement.
TCAGGCAATTTCAGAAACCTTTTTAAGAGGAAAAAACAGATAAACATAAATGAAAATCGAAGGAAGAAAAATTCTAAGTGCAGATGTATGGCCATTTGAAGACTTTAGAAAAGAGAATTGATCTATTTTTAGCAGCTGGGCATTATTTCTTAGCCATCTGCAGAACTAATGAGCTTAAAAGTTAATCCTCCAATTTCTTCCAAATGTTAGCACATTTAACCTAATTCACAAAATGTTCTGAGGTTTGAAGCTATCAACAGATAATTAGAGATTCAGTGACTTTTCCTCTTGCTACACAGATAGCATTGTTGAAACCACCAGCATCTTTTATAGCAGAGATTCCAGGTTATAAATGCAGTAAAGGACAAAAACAAAAATCCTCAAGTCTCCGTCTATGGGTCAAATACTTGACCTGCTTAGTTTTACAATATATAGGAAACATAGGTAAGCAAGTTAAGTAAAATTATAAGGAAATTACCTTTCTAAACCCACACACAGAGTGATGATGTCAGAATTTGCAAATTTATGAAATAATATTTTTCTTGGCAACATCAAAAGCAATTTCAGGGGAAAATGAGACATAAAGGTCAATCTTGGACACCTGTTCCATTTTGCTCTCCTCTTGTTCCTCATGGCTCCTTTCCCTCCAAGTGCCAAATGCTGATTTCTGCAGACCTCCTCTCCTCCAAATCAATTTATCTCATGATTTTCCCCATCCTCTCTACTCAATCATCCACACTTCCCAGTTTAAGGTGCCACTTTCTCAATGTGCTAGAGTGGCATTTCCCCCAACATGTCTGAGAATCAGAATCAGAATAATCGAGGCATCTTTTAAAATATACACATATCTGGGACCCACCCTATATGTATGGAATCCAAATGTCTGAGAATAAAGCCCAGTGTTTGAATTCTTTTCCCCAGTTATTCTGATCATCAAATTTGGGAAAGATCCAGGATCTAGTCAACCGGTTGAGATAGCTAAAAAAATTTAAAAATAAATACAAGAACTTGTATGCATACATGCATAACCCATGGTCACAGACAATAGGCCTTGGGCAGGAGTTCGGGGCAGGCTAAAAGAGGTCAATGGGGAAGGAAGGGGACATATGTAATCCTTTCAACAATGAAGATTTTAAATAAATAAATAAATACCCAAAGGACTACTAATTGCTAAATGATCCTCTTCAGGATCTCATTTACATTTTAACAGGGCATTCGATGGCAAAACTCCAAAAGTAAGATGGCAGTTTGGGATATTTTGGACCCTTTATTTACTTATTCACCAGACACCTCTGGAGTACCACATTGAGCTTTTCCAGTTTCTATACGAGGCAGTGGAGATATGAAAATGAATAAGGTGCTGCATGTGCAATAATGGAGCTGTAAATAGGAAAAAAATAACAAGAAACAGATGAATTTTATGCACAATAAAAATATCATGAGCAAAGACCTCTGGAACCCAAAAGAAAAGAGTAGATAATTCCTCCTTGGGAAGTTAGGAAAAACGTTATTGGAAAAGGCGACACTTGATCTGTTCAAAGGATGAAGAGTTTACCAAGTACACAAAGACAAATAGACACAACTAAAGGATGGAAAATAGTTAAAAATCCTGCCTAGGCAGTGGATGGTACAGCTAGAGAACAGAGAGAGATGATTCTAACAGATAAGGAGGAAAGCCTTGTTGTTAAGGGACTTGAATGCCTTGCTAAATAGTTTATACCTTAAGTGTAAAGATGAATCAGTTAGGATTTTTTTGGTTGTAAGGGACAGAAATCTCAAATCAAACTCTCATGTCAGGGGGAGAGGGGGGTAATGGAGGGGGTGGTAGAGGAGTAGCTTTAGCAACTGGTGCAACCAGAAGTTCAAACTGTTCCTGCAGGACTCATTTCCTGGCATCTCTGCTTTCTTCTTTGCTGCTTTTATTTCAGGCTCCACCTGGTGGCAAGAAAGTTGCCAGAGCCTTAGAGCTACATTTCTTTCCAAGAACTAATCCCAAAGAAAACAATGTCAATTTCCCATAGCTCTCTTCTCAAACTCAAGGTCCTTTCAAGTGGCAGTCAGCTACCAACCACTTCAGGACTACCTGCTCCCAGGCTCTTCTCTAAATGAGAGTGTTCCTTCTCCGTAGCTATACTGCACATTCCGAGATTCAATCTGATTTTACCAAATTCGTTTAGTGTCCCATCTCTGGACTAATTACTGGGCTGGCGATTGGAGGGGAATGGCATGGGGCAGTTGACTGGCCAGGGCTGGAAGAACACCAATCTAAAACAATCCTGTTGTTAAAGGAATTTTGTATCTTTACTGGAAAGGCCAGAGAATCAAACGCCGAGTGTCAGAAACAAACAAATGTATTAATACAACAGAAGTAATCCTGGCAGCAGGCTGAGTTGGGCTCAGGGGACCTGGTAGCAGAGTCAAAATGCAAGATGTTAGCCTGAATTAAACTGAGAGCGTTCAAGAGGAGAAATAAGATATAAAATTGTTTATGTAGTGGAATCTATTGTGTCTCTATATGATTGGGTGTGGAAGGGAAGAGAGACGGAAGAGTTAATAATAACTGTGGTGTTTTTCTTTCACTGTCAATAAAATCATCGTCTGTATGCAAAACTGGGCCTGTTGTTAGAGAGATTTTCAGAATCATAACTCACACTTTCTCCAGACAGTCTTTTTGCTCATATGATCCAAATGAGTAAATGCTAAATCTCTCTGAAGTAACTAAAACTACAACACTGTTGATCTTGCACTAATACAACCTCACATAGACACATAGGCATACATTTTTTTTAATTTTAATCTATGTGCTGCTAAATAATTCAATGTTAATTAAAATTGTTAGTTTGTGATCATGTTATTACCTTACAGCTAATTTTTCAGCAGAATCTTTTTAGAAAGATATTCTTATGAGCCTCTTAAAAGAAAAAAAAAATAATTCTAAATCCAAGGTGTTTCTGTTGATTTTTAACTGTTAAAAGTACCCTTAATTACAGCTGTAAAGAAGTTTCAGTAAAGACATTTTAAGTAAATTGAAACTGTTAGGACAAAACTAATTCAAAAACTCTATCTGCTTCTGTGCTCTTAAGAATACTAAATATAAAATGTAAATTATAGATGCAGTTTATCAAAGGATTCATCAGAAATGGAATTTTTTTCAGCCTTGCCTACTCCATTAGTCTTTCAACTGGTTGCTCATTATTAAAGAAGATAAAATGTTTTATACACAATATGCAAGCAATTTAAATTACCTCAATGTATCCCTTTAAGTAGCTGTCATTTGTGTCTGAACGTTCCCTGTCAGAGTGATTCCAGATCCCATTTAACTGTGCAATTCAATATTTTACGGAGACACTGCTCTCATGATTGTCTACACACTTAAAACCTATTACTGCTAGACTTCATTGAAAGAGCATAGACAACAAGTAAGCTTTGTATTATTTGTTACATAAATTATACTCCTTTTGTGAGGAAACTGTGTTTAAAATGTGTTTTATGTTGGGTTAAGGGCAACTGTAAGGAAGCAAAACAAGCTAGAAGAAAAGAGATGGGTTTTAGTCACACTCTTTAGATTCACTGACTTGAAAGCTAAAGGAAGCAGGCAGATCAGCAGGATGCAGAAAGACCACAAATCTGCATAGAAATAGGCAATATCCCTGATATTTTCATAGGCGATGGGAGTCCAACTACAACCACTGGCCTACTAGGTAAACATTCTTTCAGGAGGTGAGCAAGCTGAAGGCCACAGTCGGCACACACCCAGAGTTCTTGGCCCTCAGTGCACGCGTTGCTTCTCTCTGCCATTGGGATGAAAGAAACAGAGAGGCGGAAGCTCCAGGAGAGAAGCTGAGGGGAGCTTTTGGGTTTTGACGGCATAACTGTCTAGAAGATTCACGTCTTGGCTAACCTTGAACGTTCTGTCTCAGCCTCGTTTTCCTTGCTTGTTAAACGTGGCCAGTACAGTCACATGCCGTGTAACCGATTCAGGCCATCAAAGAACCCGACGTACAAAGGTGGTCAGATAAGATTATGATGGAACTGAAAAATTCCTGTCACCTAGTGACTTCGTAGTCATCATTGCATCATAGGACAAAACATTAGTCATGTGTTTGTGGTGATGCTGGTGTAAGCAAACCTACTGTGCTGACAGTCATATAGAAGTATAGCACATACAATTATGCACAGTTCTTAATACTTGATAATGATAATAAACAAACGTCACTGCTTTCTGTATTTACATACTGTACTTTTTATTGCTATCCTGGAGTGTAGTATTGTTTTTACTTATAAAATAATGAGTTTTCTATAAAGCAGTATCTCATGTTATGCAGGCAGCAGCCCCATACATCACATGTTTTCCACGTTTGTATTACAGCATTTCTCTTGTGCATGGTTTAAATATTGGGTTGGTTTAGACAGTAACATGCTATAAAGGCTTGTTTGTAGCCTAGGAGCCAGCTATACCATACAGTCCAGGTGTGTAGTAGGTTACACCATGTAGGTTTGTGTAAGTGCACTCTATGATGCCCAACAATAAAGTCACCTAACAATGCATTTCTCAGAGCATCTGCCCTTTGTTAAATGGGGCATGACTATAATGCCTACCTTCAAGGATGATACTCCATATAGCAATTATTAAGAAAGGCACAAGTTCCAAACACTCAGCAATAAGGGGTGGCCAGTTTGCTCAGACATGGTTGGTGAATGCCAGCTTAATACCTGACCTCCTTCCCCCCCCACAAAGTTGATATGGCCATTAAATGAGATATCTGTGAAAACTACAATAGCACAGTATCAATAGGAGCTCAAGATATTTATCTTGTTCTGCTTTTTCCTATTCCTGAGCCTTCACTCAATGCACAAGACCGCCTCCACCCACATTCTCTTGATCTCAATGGTACCATTTCCAGGAAGTCCTACACTTGAATGAGGGCCAACTCTAGACCAGATAAATTACAGATATGTTTATAGATACATAATTTATTACAGATAAATAATCATAGCCTGTCAGAAAACCTAGGTTGGTTAAAAAATCATTCATTTATTCTTACAAACTTTCTCTATATGCCTTCTTTTTAAATTCCCATGAATTACCACCCACGTACTGATGACTCCCAAATCTGTCTCCAACTCAAATCTTCTCAACTCTGTCTTTAACAGCTCCATTTATGCCACTCATTCATTCATTCATTCAAGAGAAATTCATTTAGCAACTGCTAGGTGTAAGATCTCTGCTAAGCATTGGTTATTTAGTAGTGAGCAAAACAGATACCCCAATCAGAAGATGTAAAAAAAAAGGTATCATCTTTTACCAGAATCAATTCATATTCCCGTGTTTCTTAATTCAGTGAATGGCATCACCAATTAACCAATTGCCCAAGTCAGAGTCTTACCTGCCAGACTTGATTCTTCTTCCTTACCTTTTATACCCCACATAAAACTAACCTCACCAATTATGAAAGTTGATTCTCCAAAACAGACTATTCCCTCATGAATAGTTTTTAGGACCACATTTCTTGATAAGAGAAGATTCGCATTTCTATGACTCTTTTAGTAATTTTTAAATTTTTAAGAATGTTGCAACTTTTAAGAGCACACTGTTTTATATTGAGAAGATAATTTTTTTTTTAAATAAAATAGGAGCGCATTTACCTGGCAGACTAAAAGCTTTTCCTCACTTTCCTTTCAGCATCCTGAAGCATTATTGCTCTGGCCCTCTGTGCCCTCCGTGCTACCTTTAATCACTTTGAGATTGATTCCACCTTGAGGTATGTTTCACAGCAATTGTGACCTCTGACTTCCCATTTTCCCATTGAAATGTATGTGGTGCACTCCTGCTAAGAAACAACCCACATGTTTTGTCTTTTAAAGAGAAAGTCTTACCCTAAAATTCTCTTTGCTATTACGCTTTATATCCTATCAGCAAGAGGCAAGGTTCGGGAAGAGAACACTGTTTCTTTTGGCGGTGTTGTATTCTGGCAGAGTTTGCACAACATCTGAAATTGCAGGCTGAAACCGGGGGTCAAATACATAGTAGCAACTGCTGGGCTTTGAAATGCCTTTTTTCACTTCACTAAAAAAAAAATCTGCAAGGCCCATACTGTCCTATCACAGTTAAATTCTTTCTTTGAATAACTTATGTTTAACTTTTGCTTTACTTTATGGCTAAGAGAATTTCACACATCAAAGAGGAAGGTTCAGACAGGTCTAAAAAAGTCCCTGAATATCTAAGTGCTAAGGCAAGGAACTATATAAAAACTAACATATGCACATGACGGAAGCTGCATTATTTAACCTGTTATCCCTTTGCAGCTTTTGTGCTCTGCAGAGCTCTAAATCAATACATAATCCTATCAGGGTTTACTCATTCATTTAACAAGTGAATATCCTTTGAGTTTAGAACCAAGCCCTGTTTCAGGTAAGGGTCATAGGAAAGGAAGAAGTCAAGCTCATGGTGCTAATTGAACATTTATTTAAAGAATAAAGAAAAGAGCCCTGGCTAGTGGAACTCAGTTGGTTCAGCACCATCTTGTGCATCAGGAGGTTTCTGGATTCAATTCCGGGTCAAGGGCAAATGCCTGGCGTTTCAGTCTCTATCCCCAGTAGGAGGTGTGCAGGAGGCAGCAGATTGGTGTTACACTCTCACATTGATGTTTCTCTCTCCTGTTCCCTTCTTCTCTCTTTAAAAATCAATAAACTATTAAAAATAATTTTTAAATATTTTTAAAATAAAGAAAAGAATGTGCATAAAGATATTATTAAACTTGTTTCTAGAAAAACTATCATTCATACTCCCCAAATTAAAATTTACTCTCAGTTTTCTTCTGGTCACTGCCTTACGTCTAATAGAATACTAGAAAGGGAGTCATGGGTGGACCTCCTTCATATGCAAGGGCAGTGCCAGGGAAAGGCAGTGTCACTTGCCCCATGATACCTAAGTAAATTTTGCCACAATCTTTGGTTTACTAATTCATTCAACGAATATCACCTAAGTTATTAAAATGTATCAGACGCACCCTGGCCAGTTTGGCTCAGTGGATAGAGCGTCAGCCTGTGGACTGAAGGGTCCCAGGTTCAATTCTGGTCAAGGGCATGTACCTGGGTTGCGAGCACATCCCCAGTAGGGAGTGTGCAGGAGGCAGCTGATCGATGTTTCTAACTTTCTATCTCTCTCCCTTCCTCTCTGTAAAAAATTAATAAAATATTTAAAAAAATCAATAAAATATATTTTAAATAAATAAATAAAATAAAATAAAATATATCAGACACTATGTTGAAGACTGGGGCTACTATTGCAGTTAAAATAGAAAATACCCTGTCCTCAGACAACTTAAGTTCTGGTGGAAAAGGCAGACATTAATCAAATAATATCACAAACATATAATTATAAAACAGAAAGACTCCTGTGAAGAGATAAAGAACCTAATTTTGAGCCACATAATCCATGCTACGCCCTTCAACATTTATTTATTTTATTTATTTATTTATTTATTTATTTATTTATTTATTTATTTATTATCTACATTTATTATTGTTCTTTTTTGAAAGTAAAGAGCTATTAAGAAGTTGGGAAGTGCTGACTTTAGTCAGGGTAAATGTTTAGAGACAAAAGCCATGAATGAGCCACTGTTACTCTACATACCCCTGTCTAGACTCACACTATGGATATATTCCCATGGGAATGGGTGAGAGTTACCAAAACTTATAACTTGTTTGTTCTTTTTGGCTGAAACATTTCCTTTTATCCCCAGGTACAGCACTATTGCTGCTTTCCTTCATTGTTGGGGTCAGTAAGTGTCATGATAGAAACACAGGTTTTAGAATAAGAGATCTACACTTAATAGTTTGTAATCACCCTGCATCTCAGTTTCCCTCTCTCTAACATGGGGATACTACTTTCCCCTATAGGGTTATAATGGGAATTAAGTAATATAATTTAAGTACTGAGTCCATTCTCATACCTAATAGACTTAAAACACATTATCTTTGTATGTGTGTGTGTATTCTCCCTTAACATTCTCTAATTTATCTCCTTTGTCTATAGTTTCATTTTCAATTCAAATCATATACAAATGCACAGTTGACATCTTTGCTGTGTTATCTAATAAGCATTTCAAGTTTAGTATGTAAAAACCCAACATGTAAATTACCCTACGGCCATCAGGTGCCCATCCCCTTCCCCCGCACACACAGCTCCAAACTTTGAACTTGAAGTTATACTCACCTTCTCTTTTTCTTTTTCCAATTTTAATTATCAATAAATACTGTTAGGTTTACTTTCAAAGTATATTTAGAATCTTAGTACTGACCACCATTTTCTGTGGTGAAAATCTTGATTCAAGTCATTATTGTCCCTCATCATCTCACCAACCTCTCTGCTTCTACTCTTGAGTCCATGCCGCGTAGTCAGCATAATCAGATATTTTTCTCACCCATTCAAGGCACTCCAATGGCTTTTCATTGCAATTAGAATAAAAATCAAAGTGCCAGCCACAATTTATAATCTCTTTTATGATCTGGTCCCTGTGCACCATCTGCATGACTTTTCTCTCTTACAAATCTCCCCTTTAATGACTACATTTTAGTCACTTCACCTATCTTGAGACTTGTAATATGTATGTCTTGTTCCCCCTGTTGGAAATGCTATTCCCAAAACATCCTCGTGGCTCATTTCAGCTCATTCAGCTCTAAAACTGTCCTCCA
>NW_006299245.1:95108-114737 GCF_000327345.1 Myotis davidii | reverse complement strand
CTTTCCTTTTGCTAACATAATCCTTTCATTCTACAATTTAAAATCTGCTAACTTCTCTGATTTCAGAACACAGGTAAACATTTTTTTAAACATATTTTATTGATTTTCTTACAGAGAGGAAAGGAGAGGGATAGAAAGTTAGAAATGTCGATGAGAGAGAAACATCAATCAGCTGCCTCCTGCACACCCCCCACTGGGGATGTGCCCGCAACCAAGGTACATGCCCTTGACTGGAATCGAACCCGGGACACCTCAGTCCGCAGGCCAATGCTCTATCCACTGAGACAAACGGGTCAGGGCTACAGGTAAATATTTTAGCGACACCATACAAGAGGCTCTACAGTCTGACATCAGCATAACTGTTTAGACCCACCTTCCTCCAGCCACTCCCTCTGCGTTTCACTTTACTTTTCTTTTTTTCTTCCTATGATAGTTTTCTTGAAGATCGCAATAAATTCTTGTGTGTTTAATTACAGTGCCTGAATTCAAGCAACTTGATGCCTGTGGTTCTGCCTTCTTTTATCCCTCATGGGACACTGATAAAAAAAAAAAGTGTCCTAGTTTTGATCATGCATATTGGCTTACTGTGTACACTGCTGTTCTCTACTGCCTGTATTTATGCTCCAGAATGTCCTAAGGAATTGTTTGTTTTTAATTTAAGGTATTTTCCCCTTCTTATGAATTTATTATTTTGGGGGTATCTTGCTGTTGTCATATGCAGCTCAGTGAAGTTAAAGGGCAGCAGGGCTGACTTCTCTGCTGGTGGACACTATCCCCCAGGATTCTGCCATTATTGTTCCAGGTTTGCCACCTGATGACACAGGTCACTGATGTGACTCATCCAAAAACCCATTTGAAGGCTCTGGCAGTGAACTAAGAAATGTAGATGAAAGATAACCAATAAAACTGTCATGGATATATAAATATATTTCATTACTTTAGGTTTATTCTTTCCACTCAAGCCCATGATGATGATTTGGTTTTACTCAGTACATTTATGGCTCCTATTTATTTTGTCCATTTGGTTGTCTATAAAATATTTATTATCGATGCGTGCTAACACACTGCGTGTTCCCAGGGATTAGAGGAAGGTAAGGGAAGCACAGTGGTTTACAGGGAGTAGGCACAAAGCAGGGTTTTTAAATGATAAACAAATCAATGGCTGGGAAACACAGTATTTATCTACAAGGATATTTAGCAGAAAAGATAGGGAGGCAAAAACAAAAAGAAGACAGTATCATTTAAGAAGGTATAAAAACATACCCAGAACAGTGCCTGGCATATAGTATGCAACAAATATTTGTGTAATGAATGGCTATGAATGAATAAAGAGGTACTTACTATTGTGAGTTGACAGAAAATGAAACATCTAATTTTGCCAAAGACATAGGTAAAGAATCACTGAGGAGGTATTCTCTGAGGCAGATCTAACGTTGTCTTTGCTCTATGCCAGGTGAAATGTGGAAGGCTGGCTTGCTGACTATTGGAACACTATGTGCTAAGTAGCATTACATGATTTGTGGGGCCCCATGCAAAATAAAAGTATGGGGTCAGGTTCTTATTCCTAAAATATAAGGGAAAGTTTGTAAAAGGTATTAAAATATAAAGCTTTTCCTTTCTCCCACATGCCATTGTTGTTTAGTACTTGTTATTTAATGTCATTTTAAGCCAGCTGCTGCCCCGATCACCCCTCAGGAGCAGGGGGAGGTGGAGAAGCCCTCAGGGATGATTGGGGCCAGCAACCGCAGCTCACACCCAGTAATGGCACTGAGCGATTGGGGCTGCAAGTGTGAGCGGGGCCGGCACCAGCAGCAGGTGCGAGTGCTGGGTGGGACCACGGCATGCAGGAGCAATGAATTTTCAATAACCACCAGAGGCTCGCCCAATGACAGTGATCTGTGCCCTGCCTTGGTCTGGTGCCCCCACTCACTTGCTCCACCATCCCACCACAGCCAACATCCGCCATGTTCTGTGCACACCTCCTGGTGGTCAGAGCACTTCATAGTGACTGGTTGTTCGGTTGTTCCACCGTTCAGTCTATTTGCATATTAGCCTTTTATTATATAGGATTCCTTGATATCCCATTTTCTGGTGGTTTCTTTGGGGGGGGTTGTTTTATTTTGAAGGGTTTTTGTTTTGTTTTGTGTGTTTGTTTTACACTTAAAGTAAGTTCTAATTCAGTAGGAAAGTGTGGCCTCTCAGGCTATCTGTACCTCCTCTGACTCAATTGTAGGCAATACATGTACTTTGCATGACAATGCGCTGAACTTCAGCACATTGTGGGCCCACCAGAATTCTATAATCATGGAGCATCTCAAACCCTGTGGGCAAACACAGCAACAAGCAAAGTTGGACATACATCATGTATCAACTCTCTGCTTAAACTCATGTTCCTTTGCCTCTCGGTCTTCACTCATGAAACACATGTTCAGAGATAATATTGATACTTTTCAGACCATAGCACAGCATTCAGTCAAGCATGAGGACCTTCTATATGTGTGACTTTGTGCAACCACACGGATTGCATGTTCATGAAGCATGCCCTGGGTTTAAGACACAAAAGCATGAGCCAGAGGTACGGCATGGTCCAACTAGGAGGAAGTCTGGAGGATAAGTGTGGCAGAGAGGTAGATAAGATCAGTTTCCCATTGCCCTAGTAATTCAAAGGAAAGAAAATATTCCCAATCCAGGTCTATAGAGACAAAGGACAGAGGACCCAGTTCTGTGCTGACTGTCGGGTCAGATTGCCAGCGTTCAATATCTTCTCTATTAGTTTACTACTTGTAAGACCTTAGGAACGTTACTTATATTGTCTGTGCCTCAGTTTCTTCATCTATAAAAAGTATAAAATAAGAGTTGCAAAAGCATTTAGGATGGGTTCGACCTTTAGTAAGCATAGAATAAATGTTAGCTGTTATTACTTAACCTCTGGAATCATTCATTCAAATACTTAACTGATCACCAATTATGTACAAGGTACTCAGGTAATAGATATTGTAAGACCAAGACTTATAAAGACACCTGAACTGTGGCAATAAACAATTTAAACCGTGGCAAGAGAAGGGTCTTAAGAGAGTACACTAAGATGAAACTCATCACAGCAAAAGACATTATTGGAAATGGACCATTACTTATAGCTGGCCAGCTAAATGTTTTATTTGTTAAGAAAGGGCCCAGGGAATTTGGCAGCAGTGTGGAGAAAGTAGCACATGCAGATGCGTTATGCAAACTCTGTAAAAATTTGATTTTTTAAGACTGGCTCCGGACAATACAACACTTACAAGGGTGTGGATGGTTGTGACTTAAGCAGTTGCATATTCCTTCTGGCCCAAACAAAATGGTTTACCTAAGAAGATATCCAACAAATATTTTTAAATCAGATTTTGACTAGAATATTGGTAGAAGTGTTCAATAAACATTTCAGTTAAGTGTCAGGTATGGTAGATGTATGTACATCTGTTTATAAATGTTAAGAGCCCATGTGTGCAAATTGTTCCATTTGCGAATTGGGCCATTCTCTCTATTCCCAAAACATTTATTTCAAGAAAACATTTAGACTGATGTAGAAGCATAAAACCTATTATCGCTCTTGCTTTAGACATTGGTAGAAAGCATTTCTACCATGAGGGAATTAATAATTATGTGCACTAGACTTCTACCTTTGCTCAGCTACATTTCATTTTCTGCACAACAGCAGAGATTATAAATTATAAACCCGATTCTATTTCACTGCATGAAACCCTTCAATAACTTCCCAGTGCATTTAGAATAAAATCAAAACTATTTAGCATATGTTCAAAGATGAATAGTACATTCCACCTTAGTTCATCATCTTCCCCACTCTCCTTTAGTAAGTTTATTTCACTAAGCAGATCTCCTTCCTGGAAGACACTGCCAAACTCCTTCCCTTATGTTTGATATATACTTGGCCTAGAATTCTTGGGCTCCAGGTATTCCCATAGCTGACTTCTTATATCCAATGGAATCTCAACTGAACCATCAATTTCTCAGAACAGCCTTCTCTGGCTGTCATATCAAGAACCCTCCACTCCTTCCAGTTCACTCTCTATCCCTTTACCATAGTTAATTTTTAATTTTTTTATTGGATTTTTTTATTCTTGAAATTCTTACTTTGTGGTTACGTGTTATTATTTGTTTTACCTTGAAGAGTAAGCTCTGTTAACCAGGGACTTTGTTTATTTGCCACTATATCTCCATAACCACAGCTGTCACCAGCATCTAATAGTACCTGACCAGAATAAGTATGTGGCTAAATAAATGATCAAATAGGTGAAGAAACTGCCTTGATAACTTTATTTTTAGCCTTCTTATTCTTTCCATTGTATAGTTTGTGGTGCACTTCAGGAGTGTAAGCAATTACTCAGTTGATCTTCTAATGAATTTCTGTCAAAGAGTTAATATTTGATCTGGTTTGGAAAGTTTTTGGTGTTTTATCTTATTTGGGCAGGAAAAAAATAGCTTATTCTCTAAAATGCTTTCCCAGAAAACAATCCAATTTTCAGAGGAGAACTGAAACAAAAATTACAGATCCAAGTGCTGCCTTAACCATGGAATTTTAGAAAGTACAGCTATAAACAAATCAATCTAGTGGGCAGAAATCATTCACTCATGCTCCAATTGTACAAGGCCCTGCTCAATCTCATTAACTCTGTGAAGCATCCCCAGAGCCTCCATTCTTCTCAGTTAAATTAATCACTCCCAAATCTTAGTTTCTATATCTACTTTCTATACTTATCTTTGCTATCATGGCAAATTATATTTAACACTTTAGGTATCTGTCTTTTCTACCAGATTGATAAACCCTTTGGGACAAGGCTCATATTCATTTCACTGTCTAGCCTTGGTGCCCATTACATAGTAGAAATCAAGCCTTTCAATTAACACATATAGTCAATCATTCTTCAAAATGAGATGTGTCTTCAGGCTTACAGAGTCTGAGGATCTTCAGAGGCATTAGGGACCTATAGCTATGCTAATATGGAGCCAATGTCTCTAGGGAGAAAATATCGCATAAATTGTGGTTTGGGAAGTGGAAAGGCCTTTTTCATTAACCAGATTCACCCCTCAACAGCAGTGTGGTTTTGAGCGCTTCATATGTAACCCATGTAAGACTCAGTTTCATCACTTCAAGGGTGAAAATGTGAAAACATTCCTAAAGGATTGTTGTGTGGATTAAGCAAGATGAAATCCCTGAAGTGTTTACCACAGTACCCCGCACGCAGCCATCACTAAATCACAATGATGAATGTTGTGGTAGAGTAGACAGAGGTAGAGATGGAGCTTATATTTTAAATGAATGGCATAAATACAAGAGGCTGAGTGTAATTCTCTTTACATCCTATAAGAAGAAAGTGGAACTGAAAGTTTGGATTTGCGTTAAGGAGGCGTGTTCTTCTGTATATTAAGAGCTGATTTCATGGACATCTTGCCTTTTATGGATCACTTCATCTATAAAAGGCAAGATTTTTTTGATATTATTTTTATTGGGCCACTGCAAGTTTTAACTTCTGCCAGATTGACTAGCAACAACATAGACTGCTCATACTGAACTTGATATTTTTTTTAAAAAAAACTCAAAACAAAAACAAAAAGAGCAACCTTTAAAATATGCCCAAGTGAGTTTAAAACTGTATTGATGCCTCAGCTCATGGTCTAAATCCTGGGTTTTATACATGAGTTAAGAATGGTTTGTCCATTCTTGCATGGCTGAAAAAAATAAAAAGAAGGATATTTCATGACACATGAGAATTATAGAAAATATAAGCTCTAATGTCCATAAATAACGTTCTATTGGAACACAGCCTCTTTAGTATAATTTTGATAGAGTTAAATAGTTGTAAGAGACCCTATGGCCAACAAAACCTAAAATATTTACTGTCTGACCGTCTACAGATAAGGTTTGCCAAAGCTTACTCAAAAGCAATCATCTTTATATGCATGCCCTATGGGACAGGACTGCTCTCCCCAAAACGCCTCCACCTGCCCCAACCTGCACCCCAACCTCATAAGTGTGGAGTCACTTTCTATTACTTTTACAGATACTCACACAAGAAGGTGATTTTTGTTAACTCACCATAGCAGCCTTATTCTCCAAAATAATGTCATGTTTTAGGGGCTAAATCTAACACTCTCCTGATTTACTATACCTGTAAAAATGCTTCAGAATCACTATAATTGCCTTTAAAACTGAGGGCGTTCTTCTTAGTTATTTAACTAATTTAGCCTGACTTTTCATGAGAATGGGATATGTTGTGAAATAGCTTTAAAAGGCACCTAATGCTTGTCCCAGACAGTGCACTCCACTTGATATACTTTGTGAAATAAAGACAATTTTCTATTTAGCTTTTTGCTAAAAAGGAGAAAGAGAGGAAGAGAGATTTGTTTTTAGGCTTCATGAAATACTGTAATAAGTTGCTGTTTCATTTACTTGATGATAAACTTCAGAGAGAACAAAAATGTAATATTTAGACAGAAAATTAGCATGTCACTTATTGTACCAGATAGTCCTCCTGAGACATGCCTGTGCTTTTGGTATTTTTTTCTTATTATGATTCTCTGACTTCCTCACCTCCATTTTCAGTCGCAACACAAATTCAGAAAACTCTAAGTGCTTATCCACCAACACACCTTTCCATTTCTCATTTTCCAAGTAAATCAGCAAATCTGAGCTGGTGGCTGAGCCAGTGAATTGCTCCACAACACCCCTGCCCTCAATTAACATCTCCTCCAGGCAACCCAACTGAAATGACATCTTAAGGAAAGCAAGGTGCAAACTGATGAAAGGAGGAGGAATCTTTTGTACTGGAATTATGAGGATAACATCTAAATAGTCACCTTTTTCTTCCACCCAAGTCTTAAAAACAGAGACAAAGTCCTGAAAATATTTACAATTTTTTTAAAAAGTAATCACTGTCCAGATTGATTGGAAATGCTGCTCTGTAATGGTTCATAGACCTTGAACTTGGCCACCAGTGTGTGAGGCACCACCTCTCAAAACAGAGTTTGTACCCTTTCAGGATGAAAACAACTAAAACATTCATTCAGGCACTGAAACAAATACTAAAGGCATCAGTGACAAATTGATCCAAATACACACACACACACACACCCTAAAGGCATATACACATACATGTCCAATTAGAGAAAGCTGAATACTTGCAAATTAGTCCCCTGAATTAATACAATCAGGTTAGTTAGTGATAATGTAAAAATTAGGATGCTGCAAGTAAATTTCTCTGTAGTTTGCTTACTCTATCTTAAAAAAATATATAGCATTTCGGTACTATTTTCCTCAGACTTGTAGCCAGGGAAAAAGAAAAAGCATTTTACAATTCCAAAGCTGAAAAGAAGAGCTATAGCATAGAGATGTGTCAGCTGATAAAAGTAAAGCTGACCAGGAAGCTTTTAAATTATTTTCAAAATCCTTTATCAAGCTATATTCTATTATAGAACATGGCGGCTTTTTAAATTGGATTTCCCTCAAGCTGTGAAAGTTAGCTTGTTGTTCTGCCACAATCTTCTCTGAGGGAGCCTCAGGGTTATTAACCCTCTACCTTAGGAAAAACGGACAGTTCCCAAAGCCAAGTCAAGGGGAGCTAGCACTGCAAACATATAGAGAGCCCAGCAAAGTGTGTGTTCATTAATTGAACTGATAATTATTGAGCCCTACTAAGTGCTATGAATACATTAGCAAACAAAGCAGACAAAAAGTCCAACCATTGACGAGCTTACCTTCTAGTTGAGGGAGATAGAACAGACAATTAGTATATCAAATAAGTAAATAATATAGTATATTAAAGATTACTAGTTCAATGGAAAAATTAAGCAAGGTAAGAAGGATTGAAGTGCAGGGCTTATAATTTTAAAAGTTGTCAAAGATGTTTGCCTCATTGAGAAGGAAACATGAGGTTATCTGAGGTGTTAATACCCCGGAGAAGAATGATTCAGACAAAGGAAAGAGCTAGTAAAATAACCCTGGGAATGGAATGTGCCAGGCATGCTGAAAACAATCAAGGAGACAAGTCAGGAGTAGGCATAGATTGAGTGTAGGTAAAGTTGTAGGCTCCTGATGTGTAAATTAAGGAAGAAGGAAGGATTTAGAGTAATAATCTGAAAATACTGAGGACTCATTGGCAGATTTTGAACAGAGGCATGTTGTGATGTTGGAGTAGCAGAGCATATTGCTTTGAGATGGCATGAGTGTTTCAGAAGTTGAAATTTATTCTCATATATGAAGCATGACTTGTCTCATATGAGATAGAGCACTATGAACATGGTACAGTTGAAAGTCCTTGTTTAGAACTCAGAATTGACTAGTTGCGGAGTGATAAGTTAGTCATTTAATCTCTCTGTGCCCCTAAGAGGTTGTAAAGAATAATGTGACCTGCCACATGTAACTCCTAGAATGGTGTGATGAACTGGGGAAATATGAAAGAAAGAGAGAGTGTCGCATCAATATTGGGTCTCTTGTAGCTCAAGAGTTGATGAGGATCTTGTGTACAATCTGGTTGTCACAACAATTATAGTCCTTTTTGTCAGGTGCCAGAGGGTCTCTACTAAGGCTAGAAAGTCAAATTTTCAGAAGATTGTTATAGCTGTGAGAATGATGGGATATAAAGTATGTGTAAGAGCGTTACTATGATAATATAGTAGAGAAGCTGGCAGGAGGCCACTGGTAGATGTCAGATCAATCTATCAGATGGAAAACTCAGAAGTGGTATAAAAACTATGGGAGGAGAAGCTCAATCCCAAGCCAAGCATGTCACTGATGTTAAGTGACCATGCCAGGTACTGGGAAAGCTAAGAAAGAGAATGACATTGGCCATTATGAAAATGTCTGCTTTGACTTTTACCATCCCTGCTAGAAAACAGGATTTTGTTAGCTGAAAAATTAAATAAAATTAGATATTATTTTAATGTCAAAAATGAGAGTGAAATGTTTTGTAAGATTATAACCCATAGGAAAAAAATATATCAATATGTTTACCTAAAAATGGAACAATAAGATTTAGATTCTGTTGCATAATGTGAGGGACGTTAATACCTATCTAATCAAAACCCTGCAGGTCATATTCCATAGAATACCAACTATGAAAAACAA
The DNA here is from genome assembly GCF_000327345.1 of Myotis davidii. Lineage (NCBI taxonomy): Eukaryota > Metazoa > Chordata > Mammalia > Chiroptera > Vespertilionidae > Myotis > Myotis davidii. The sequence continues at coordinate 105,616 of NW_006299245.1, read as the reverse complement.
GTTTGCTCCATTCAGACACTTTCTCTATGATTTAAAGATTTTAAAAGAAATTTATTTGTGATATTTTTAAAATCTATTAAGTGAACTGTTTGTACAAACATTAGCCCTCCCAGCCCCTGTGTCAGAATAAAATGAATAGGTTTACCAAATATCTTCTAAAAGGGGGTCTAGGGGGATCAATAGATACAATAGGAATATCCTGATGGCAGAAAATAAAGACTGAGGGAAGTATTTCCCAAAGTGGGTTACCAATAGTTTGTGCTGAAAGGGTAGAGGGGTCTGTAGACAAAAAGACTTGGTAAATATTTGTCAAGAGAATATTATGCTTAAAAAAAAAAGGCAAACTAGATAATAGAATAAAATGAACCCTGTAGAAGGAGGGAGGGAAGAACCAGCAAGGAACCTAGTGAGAAACCTGATTCAAAGAGGCACAATGCACAGGGACACAAAACCCTAAAGAGAAAGTATCTTATTTTACAGTTTTGCTTAATACACACCTGTCACAAGCTATGAAAAAAACTATTTGGTGTTCACAGTATTTTTAGAGTATGTGGTTTCCTCTTTTGCAGCTGTAAAAGCTGAGTCTCCAAGAGGTTCAATGATTTACCTCAGGCCACTGAGCCAAAATTGGGTCTTAAATTCAAGTCTTCAATCAAAATAATATTCTTTGACTTCTAAACTGCTAATACCACAAAAAGAATGAGTGATTCTTACAATAAACTTATACTCTCCTTTCCTCTTAGGCAGATTATTTCTAATGGTTTTTGCATTTAAAGCTGAATTTTCCTTTTTTGGAAAAATGTCTCCCAGGTTCTTAGCATAAAAAAACTTTTTGCACCTACCAACTGTCCCATGAATATTGGTGGGCTGAAAATTTATGCCATGTTTTGCTTCTTTTTATTTTTTTTTCTATCATTTCATCATCAATAAAATTTTATCACTGGAGATCTGAGACAATTATAGAAATGGTGTTAGGACAATATTAGGATAATAGATAGCTTAAGATATAGCAGCATGATACAATTAGGTGTGTTATGAGAAATGTAGTATCAGACACTAAATTCAAAGTCAACAATGTCAACAATGCTGAAAAAAGAGATACACACAAACAAATTACTATATGTAAAACCCTATGATAATTAAATAATTATTCTATCATCTCATTAACATTATTGTACCTACATCAATTTCCTGGTTTTGATGTTGTAGTAGCATTATATATGTTGTCACTATTGAGAAAAGCTGAATGAAAGATAAACAGACTATGAAATATTTTTGTTACCTCCTGTGGGTCTATAATTATTTCAAAATAATAAGTTAAAAACAGAGAAATGAATGAACAAAATAAAGGCATAATTCAGAAAAGAAATCCATATGTCTCTTCAGGGTGCCAAAGTGGCAAATGGCACAGACAGGTTAAGAACCCTGCTCTAATCCTTCCTGGTAACCGCAAGAGCAGGACAAGTCCCAAGACAGGCCTAAATATTGTCCATAGAGCCCCTGCAAGTACATAAGATTTAAGCAGACCCATTTTCAGGAATCTTTAAGAGTCTTTGTTTCTTCATTTGTATTCATAAATCCTTTCTGATCCAGAAAAATAGCAAGAGAAGTTTTGCAGTGTTTTTACTGAGTGTCTACATACTATCTTTATGGGCCTCTCCTCCCCCTACCCTCCCTCATTTTGTAAGAAGCTAAAAATAAATGAGATCAACTCAGTCAGCAAGAGCTAGCTATCCAATTTTTTTAATGTGCTTTATAAAAGAGCTGATCCCCTTTTACTTTTTTTCTGCCTAATTTATTCATTTTTTCCAAGAGTAAAAAAAAAAAAAAATCAAGAGCATGGCTCAATATGAAGATGTCAGAAGTATTTTTCTCTTTTATTTTATGAGCAAACATAAGTATTTATATTAAAAACTAGAGGCCCGGTGCACAAAATTTGTGCACTGGGTGGGGGTGTCCTTCAGCCAGGCCTGCACCCTCTCTCAGTCCGGGACCCCCCGGGGGATGTCCTTCAGTTGGACATCCTTAGTGCTGCCACGGAGGCAGGAGAGGCTCCCACATGGCTGCTGCACTCACCAGCTGTGAGCCCGGCTTCTAGCTGAGCAGTGCTCCCCCTGTGGGAGTGAACCACCAAGGGGCAGCTCCTGCATTGAGCGTCTGCCCCCTGGTGGTCAGTGTGCATTATTGCGACTGGTTGTTCTGCCATTCTGTCGATTTGCATATTAGCCTTTTATTATACAGGATATTAATAGGCCATCTATTTTACTCATTAATATGTACCAGGTATTTTAAAACTTAAATGTTAAATTTCTGACAAATCGATTTAATCATTAAGCCTATTGTGAAGTTAATGTAATCTGAAGAATGTATTTTTCAAAATTATTTTTTGCAAATAATATACTTGAAGCAAATAAAATAAATTCAATGTTTGGACTATCTATACATACTCAAAATGAAACTATAAATATATGAATTACTTACTCTGGAAGGGGTGACCAGGTAGCTCGAAACAACAGAAACTTATTTTCCCACAGTTCTGGATGCCAGAGTTTGAAATCAAGGTGGATGCAGGGTTAGTTCATTCTGAGACTCTGAAAAAAACTCTGTACTATTTTTCTCTTCCAACACTTGGTGACTGTAATCTTTGGTGTTTCTTGATTTAGAGCTATATAACTCCAATGTCTGCCTGCACATTTCACCTTGTGTATCCCCAATCTCACTCTATCTTATTCATAAGAATTCCTTTCACTGGATGTAGAGGAATTCAACCCAAATACAGGATGATTTCTTCTCAAGATCCATAATTACTTTTCTAAGAATAAGGTCACCTTCACAAACAAGGTCACCTTCACAAATTCCAGGGATTAGGACTTGGCCATATATCTTTTGCGGGGCCTTAGTCAACTCACAATAGCAATGTCTGTTTTTAAAGTAAATAAGAAAAAAATGGTAACTTCCATCGATCACAAATATATTAGCTTAAATTTTGGCCACAAGACAAAAGTACTATCACCTTACACATCAGTTGTTTTTAAAACTAGTTTTAAAAAAAGGGTTCACATCCACTTTATCTTTAATATTTTAATAACTATTACAAATAGTTTTAACCTTATTCTTAATTTATAGACCACAAAGCTGAAGAGCAATTAATGATTTAACAAAATCAAACAATTCCCAGACAAATGCTCTAACTCAGCAATTTTCAACCGGCATGCCTCAAGAATTTTTAAAACATGCAATACCTAACTACTTAGTCTGGGGCACTGACATCTCTTCCCTTAGACTGTCAAATGAAAGCAGCCAATAAATCAAAATTATACCTTTTGGGTTGTTTTTTGTTCAGATCAGCAAAAACAATATATTTTTGTGTGTCGCAGAATTTTAGTAATTAGTTTATGTGTGCCATGAGGTGAAAAAGGTTGAAAATCACTGCCCTAACCTAAGTGAACTTTTCTCGCAGCATTTGATACAAAGACAAGACATTTTTCAAAACCTGGTGTCTTGTCCTAACCAGTTTGGCTCAGTGAATAGAGCGTCAGCCTGTGGGCTGAAGGGTCCCAGGTTCGATTCTGGTCAAGGGCGCGTACCTTGGTTGCAGGCACATCCCCTGTAGGGGGATGTGCAGGAGGCAGCTGATCGATGTTTCTAACTTTCTATCTCTCTCCCTTCCTCTCTGTAAAAAAATCAATAAAATATATTTAAAAAAAAACTTGGGGTCTTAATAAATCCAATATGGTCAGATAAGTAATGTCAGTAATAGAGTTTAAGCAACGCAGACAAAAACCATTCAGACATTTTTTTTTTCCAAAAACTGGATAATATCATTGAGGGGGATGGGCAGAGGTTGCCTACCCAAATATGCCTTTTGGGATACTGATTATTTTAAGCTGGTTATTTTTAAGAAAAAAATAAAAGATTCAGAAAGATCTTTAACCTTCCCCCTAACTGCCTAAGAGAATTTAGGTAGAGCACCTGCCCTAAGAAGAAAGCTATTGTCATAGATAATTATTGCTTAACTAGGAGACCAGCACGTGATTCGAAATCATGTGGCGCTGCCCACCCTCCAGTCCAGCCCTGCCTCCCTCTCCATCTCTTGAAGCAGCTGTGGCCACTGCCGATCAGGCCCTTCCCCAGCGCAGGTACATGGAGGCCCCTGCCACCCCACCCCCAACGCTGCACACACGATATCCTCCTGTCTAGTCGACCCATTACGGTGTCCCGGTTAATTAGCATATTTCTCTATAATATGTATAGATATTATAGATATATTTTTTTATAGATTTTATAGATAATATATATAGATATGAACTAAGAATGATGGACAGGGAGGAACTAGTCAGATCCATTTGATCAAAGTCCTCTCAGTGGCCCAGTGTTGATGATGGCCCAGCAAACATTTATTTACTGAACATTTGCTTTTTGACCTCCTGGTGAATTGCCTTCCTCCCCTTTGAAGTCCCAAATCACTGCCCCACCCCTCCATTTCTCCTCACCTCAAAATTGCATATAAGATGCTCTCCCTCCTGGGAGCATGCTGGAGCCTTTCCCTTCCCCCTCCTGCCCCTAGGCACTTTACTGTAATCTTCCTCACTCCCAAGCTCCTAGGGCCCTTCCTTTACCTCTACAACTTGTTTCCTAAGCCCATTTCTTCTACAAATTACTTCTTTTACCCCTGTGATTGTCCAAATAAATGTCCTCTTATAGCTTTAGTCTTAACTCCTAATTCTTTCAAGTACCAAGGTTGCTGAACCAAGGTCCTGTCTGACTCCACCAGTCTAACACCTGGTGCCATTCCCTCCACCTACAACAAGAACATCTATGTCCTTTAAATCATTTTTTAAAAAATGCATATAAGCTTTAACTGCCCAATTGTTCCTGGTTCCATATTCTTATGGAAATCCCATATCTGATACATAATAAAATTTGGTTATTTTTCTCCTGTTAATCTGTCTCATGTCAATTTGATTATTAGATCAACCAAAAGAACTTAGAAGGACAAAAGGAAAGTTATATTTCCTCCCCTACATCACAAAAAGAAATGGACTCATGTCAACAAAATTATTGATAAAGCCTCAGTAAAAGGCTCATTATTTACTTTTTTCTTTTTAATTTTAATGTATACATAACAGAGCAAATACTCAATGCATGGATAATTCAGTCATGAAGGCTGACATACTTTTGTCAGGGAAAAGCAGGCCTGTTGACCTCTCTATTTCTGCTTGTCTCTTATGCCTTGCTGTAGGGTTCCTTCCTCAGCCCCTGGACAAAGTCAATGCTATGTTTATCATGTGAGATTTTGAAAAGAACCACGGGCAGCATGTTTTTGACACCTTACAAGATTGTGTGAGGTTTTGGCAGGGTAAGATTTCAGTTCTTTGATGTTTTTGGAAATCCTGTATTTTCCATTGTAATTGAAATGATGGTCATGGTGCTTCCCTTTAGGTGAGGAGTTTTAATGGTCAGAGACCTAGAATACCTGATTTCATGAAGTATGCTTTTCTTTGTAATCTCCCTAGAAATAGTTTCTTACCATCTTTGACTATCTCTAAAGTCATATGAACCTAAATTGTCAAATCTTAAGCTTGGACTTCTCTGGATCAGAATATTGCAAGTGACAAAAGGAATCTATCTAAACCTGCATTCATCTTGCACACAGCAGGCTGGCTGGATGAAAGCACAAAACACAGAAAGGCCTATGAAGTTCTAGTCTAGAATCATTCTACAATGAAGTGAGATCACTGGAGCTGATTTCCAGTCAGCTACATTAATCACTAGACTCCTGGCTGCTATGTTCTGCATGATTGCTGCCTAATATGTGAAAGAGGCTAGGTAAATCATACCAGCTCCTTGACAAGCAGCTATAGTTTTTTATTCTTTATTATAGAATAAAAATCCCACTGAGAAATGGAGTTTTTTAAGCACTCAATGTCAAGCAAGACAGAAAGTATTATTTCCTAATGTACCTTTCATTACTTAAGCATTAAAAATGGTGAGGTGCAATAATACGGAAAGTATTGTGTACAAAGGATAAGGTGGGCAACTTAAAATATAGGTAAATAAAGAAGCCCCAGCAGCAATGAGGAATTCCCCTTCCTTCCTTTCCCTTCTTTTCTCTCTAAGGGAGGAAGAATCATTTTTTATCTACCCTTCTGGGTTCTTGGCTGAGACATTTCTGTAACAAAAGACAGATTAAGAGGAGAAAAACAAACAGAAAAGTTAATTACACATTTACCTCCTGTATTCATGGGAGATACCTAGAAAAACTGAATAAATCCCCCAAATGGCCCAAGTCATCACCTTAAACACCATTTTTAGTTAAAGACAAAGATGTCCAGGTGGGGAATGACAGTTGTGGAAGGTTATCAGGCAAAGCACTGTAAAGGAGGGTGTGATTGCTATGCAGATCTAAGTCAGGGCCTTCTCCAGTGGTAAGTTTCTAGAGTTTTAGTTGTCTTACTCTTCTTGATATAGAGAGGGAGACACCTTTAAAAATGAAGATTTCCCATATAAATATAAATGTCTCTTACAAAAATATAACTTCTATTTCATTTTCAGAGCTTCTCCCATGTCTGCTGCTTTTTAAAAAAATAGCGAGGTCAAAATAATCTTCATGTCAAAGAGGAAACTTTTGCTTTCCCTTCACCTCCTGCACACCCCACACTGGGGATCAACCCCACAACCAGGGCATATGCCCTAACTAGGAATCCTGACCCCCTGGTTCCTAGTTCGACACTCAACCACTGTGCCATGCTGGCCGGGTTCCCTCCCTTCCTCTCTCTTTTCCTTCCTTCCTTCCTTCCTTCCTTCCTTCCTTCCTTCCTTCCTTCCTTCCTTCCTTCCTTTCTTCCTTTTTCCTTTCTTCTTTCTTCCCTCCTTTCCTTCTTTTTCTCTTCTCTTCCTTTTGTAACCAGTCAGAAACTTTATTTCTTTAACATGGTGTTTCTCCTTTCCTTTCCTTTTTATTCAAACTGGCTTTCTCCAGCAGTCTGACACACCTGCCTCCCTCCTTCCTTGCATGTCCACTCCCTTAATCATTAAGCCCTCAGGACAATTTAGGTTCTGGTCAGTATCAATCTTAGAAACAGAGCCTCTGGTCTGTTGACCATGGAAACAGAGTTTCAATCAAACTAAAAATAACATCTAGGCCTCAGTTGTGTTTCAGCCCCAGACCCTAAAAAGCAGAACAACTCCACCAACCACATCCTTGCAAAACTAGACAGAACACTGTCATGGCTGACAGCAAAACTAGATGCAATGATCAAACTACCCACTACCCTGGCTTCATCCAGTAAGTAGAGACTTTGGCCCTAACTCCCTTAGTCAGCATGATTAATGATTTTCCCCTATTTAACCCATCCCCTAGAAGCCATAGGGGAGCCAGGTCTTGGAACAATAGCTCACCTGTGACTCCAGGTTTGGCACAATTCCTTAAATAACCCTTTATTTCTTGGCTACAAATTCCTCTTTGAATTTTATTGGGCTTTGATGCATGTAGGCAGAAGAACCCTTTAGTTCGATAACACTTTCCTTCTTTATTCTTTTCTTTTTTTTTCTTACTTTCAAAGTAATAAAAATACCGGCCAGTGTGGCTCAGTGTTTGAGTGTTGACCTAGAAACCAGGGGGTCACAGTTCCATTCCTGCGCAGGGCACATGCCCGGGTTGTGGGCTCAGTCCCCAGTAGGGAATGTGCAGGAGGCAGCTGATCAATGATTCTCTCTCATCATTATTGATGTTTTCCTCTCTCCCTCTCCCTTCCTCTCTAAAATCAAAAAAAAAAAATAATATGATTTCTCTAAAAACCTGATGTTAGCCATGAGACATATGGAAATAAATTTGAATGATTCACATTCAATTAGATGATCTTTTGTAGTTGTATAGAATGTTATGATAATGGGACACTATTTTCAGTCTTTTATGCATTCATTAACAATGTCTATGATTACTTGCTATGTGCCAAACAGTGAATTAGACATCAAGGATTCAACAGTGAATAAGATATTCATGGGACTCATGCTGTAGAGGGGATCCAGAAAATAAAGACAGGCAACAAATGAAAAAAATCAGATCCAGTAATGATGGGAGACCTGAAAGAAATAGCTGGCTATTACAGAGAATAACAGGGTAGAGTAGAATGACCTAATTTCTATATAAGGGAGAGCAGAATACAACACCCCATAATGTAACATTCAAACTCAAGATTTAGGATTATTTCAAGCTGAAGGCAATCAGGAACTAGCCAACAATGGAGGAGATTTTTACCTTAACTGCCTAAGGGAATTTAGGTAGGGATCCTGTATCAGAAAAAGAGCTATTACCAGAAATAGCTTTTTACATTAGGCCTTATCTGGATAGCATGGCAAGCTTTTGTTTACCAAACTTCCGCTCCTCTCATCTTTTTGTGAATAATCTTCCTATCCTTTGAAGATTCAGACCCTTACTCCTTTCTCCTCTGCTCAGGATGGTATTAAGACCTTACTGCCAGGGAGTGTCATATTTTTATGGGGCTCCCATATACACAAAACTTGTGGTTGTTTTTTTTCTATTAAGGTGTCTTTTGTTAACTTGGTCATTAGACCACCCAAAGAACCTAGAAGGAAAAAAAGGGGAGAGTTTTCCTTTGCTGTTTCTACTATAGTCATACAAATAGAAAAATTTTACAGTCAATTTTATGCTATTTTACATAAAAGAATAATGAGTCCAAGAAAATCAGTTAACCAGGCTGATAAAATAATTCTTTGAATATCAGACAATATCAATATCATAAATGGGAGCCAAATTTGTCACCCCAAAATATGCTTCCTTGGCATAAGGATTATTTTTAAAATAGCAGAAGCAGGAGAAGCTTGGAAAGCCAAGTAAAAGTTCTTACATTTATATGGAAAATCTCCATATGTAAGGCTGTCTTTCTCTCTATATGAGAAAGAGGCAAACGACCCTAAATCTCTAAAAACGCTTATTAAGCAACTTAAATCTGCATAACAACCTTGTTTACTATGCTTTTCCTGGTAACTGTGCCAAGCCAGCATGGCCAAGGGTGAACCTGAGGAGGGGCAGTGAAGGATTGAAGAAAAGACAGACAAGAGAATACAGCTGGGGCTCGGTGGATCTCCCATACCTGGATGAGGACACAAAAGACCCAGCCTGCAAGCTGATGCTTTATTTTACAGTCTAATTAAAACAAGGGTAGATTGACATGTATACAAATATTCTTGTTTTGACAACACTTGATGTACCTCCCACAGCCGATTAGCTATTTAGGAAGGAATTAGGTAACCTCCCATAACTCAACTCCCTGAACCCACAATATTTTCTTTTGTCTTTAGCTGGAGATGTTAGTTAACTTGGTAGCTGGACCATTTGAGGAAAATACTCAACTTTTCTATATATCTAGTATACAGGAGGTATATAAGTTATTAAACATTCTGTTGGTCTCCCACCCTTCTCTCCCCCCCCCACCTCCTAGTTAATCTGTCTATTATTACTAGAGTGTCTTAGCCAAGAACCTAGAAGAGTAGAAGGGAAATTATTTTTCCTCCCCACAATCACTTTCGTAAAGGAATGTGGATGAAAAAAAGGGTTCCATGGAAAGTAACCTCACAGAGTGATCTAATCATAAACTCCTAACTGGGCTGGTCATGGTGGGTAGTCATGCCCAACACATATAACTTCTTTAGTAAAGGGTTTATCTTTGCTTTAAACTAGTTCTGTCCAGTGTTTCCATGCATCTAGGTAAACACATCTTTGAAATACCTCTCTTAAAATCCCTCTTTCTAAAGCTTAACCACCCTCAACAGAACACATAATCTTGTTTAACTATCCTGTGATCTGATCCCCATCTTGCTTTCTTTTACCTGTGAGAAATCTTCCTTAGTTCCCTCCTTAATTCCAAATGCATAAAAGCAGTAGAAAAATCATTCTTGGAAATATTTTTCTAATTATGTTGAGATCTTGTTTTCAGACATATCCTCTGTTTCCTCAAATAAATTATAAAAATTCTCTACAGGTTTGGATAAAAGAATATTCCAAACAAATGAGGGTTGAGGTGAACCAAGATGGCAGCATAGGTAAACACCGGAGTTTGCTGCCTCAAACAACCACTTCAAAAATATAACTAAAAGACAGAAGGGACATCACCCAGAACCACAGGAAAGCTGGCTGAGGGGAAATTCTTCAACTAGAAGAAAAGAGAACAGCATATGAGACTCAGAGGAGGCGCAGTGCGGAAAATACAAAGGGGGGAGGTACGCGCGGCGGGCTGGTGGCTGAGGGGGCGGTTGTCCTTTTGAATTGGGAGGGAGGCTCAGGCTCTGAGCTCCAGTTCTGGGCGAGTCTCTAGAGACCTACACTCAAACGGGAGAAGCGGGACTGTCTGGCATCGGTCGGAACGCGAGGGCAGCTTTCTCCCCGAGGTTTGCAGCGGTTGCTGGGACTCTGAGAGGCAGAGCCTCTGGGGACGGGGCTGAGAGCAGCCATAACTGATCCCTCCACCTGCTCTGTTGATCCCGTG
>NW_006299245.1:87899-94481 GCF_000327345.1 Myotis davidii | reverse complement strand
GATGATTTCTCAACAGAAACTCTGCAGGCCAGAAGGGAGTGGCAAGAGATATTCAAAGTGATGAATGCCAAGAACCTACAACCAAGATTACTTAACCAGCAAAGCTATCATTCAGAATTGAAGGGCAGATAAAGAGCTTCACAGATAAGGAAAAGCTAAAGGAATTCATCACCACCAAACCGGTATTATATGAAATGCTGAAAGGTATCCTTTAAGAAGAGGAAGAAGAAGAAAAAGGTAAAGATACAAATTATGAACAACAAATATGCATCTATCAACAAGTGAATCTAAGAATCAAGTGAATGAATAATCTGATGAACAGAATGAACTGTTGATTATAATAGAATCAGGGACATAGAAAGGGAATGGACTGACTATTCTTGGGGGGGAAAGGGGTGTGGGAGATGCGGGAAGAGTCTGGACAAAAATCGTGCACCTATGGATGAGGACAGTGGGTGGGGAGTGAGGGCGGAGGGTGGGGTGGGAACTGGAAGGAGGGGAGTTATGGGGGGAAAAAAGAGGAACAAATGTAATAATCTGAACAATAAAGATTTAATTATAAAAAAAAAGAAAGGGCAAATAGCAATATAAAAAAAATGAGGGTTGACTCTCATTTATATACAAAGTACTGGTTATTCACTGTAAGTGATACAATGCTGAATAAGACCTAGATTTATTTGTGAATTTACAATTTAGAAGAGGAGACTTACCCGCAAATAACCACATTATAAAAAATCAGCTGTGGTAAATGTCATAAGAACATTAAAAAAAAATGGCTACAGCAGATCAAAGGAATAATTCTTTTACAACATGAAGTCAAATTATGTCACTCCTCTGCTCAGTTCTTCTAATGGCTTCCTGCCTCACTCAATATAAATGTCAAAGTCCTTGCAATGAGCTTCAAGGCCCTACACAATTTAGCTGCTATTACATCTTTGACCTCATCTCCTACTACTATTCCCCCTAGCTCACTCCATTCAGCCACACAAGATTGCTTGCTGCTTCAGAAATCACCATATACCATCTGCCCTAAGGCTTTGAAACTGGTTCTTTCCTCCATATAGCCACAGGGCTAACTCCCTCACCTCCCTCAAGATTTGGCTCAAATCTTAACCTTCTAAAAAGGCCATAATGACTCCCTTATTTAAAAGGAGAGACTATCACCAACCCATCTTTTTAATTTTTTTTTTATCCTACTCCATTGTTTTCTTTCTTCTATTGTACTTACTATTGTGGGGGCTGAAAAATAATTTTCCTCTACTTCTCTAAGTTCTTCTGGCTAGACTACCTAATAATCAAATTATATGAGGCAGGTTAACAGGAGAAAATTAGCAAAGGTATATATGTGTTCCATAAGAATAGGAGCCCTGAGGACAGATTGGTCAGTTGAGGCATATACGCCATCTTAAGCTAAGGAGAAGGGGGCTACTGGTTTGGGACTTCAAAAGGGAAGGAAGCCAATTCACATAGAGATAAATCCAAACAAAAGCATCTCTATTTTGAGTGGTCAATTACTCCTTCCACAGTACACATGATCCAGATTTCAGAAATGGTGTCTGTTTGCTCCTGCAGGCAGCCCTTTACACTAGACCCGTGGTCGGCAAACTGCAGCTTTTGAGCCACATGTGGCTCTTTGGCCCCTTCAGTGTGGCTCTTCCTAAGCCTTAGGAGTACCCTAATTAAGTTAATAACAATATACCTACCTATATAGTTTAAGTTTAAAAAATTTGGCTCTCAAAGGAAATTTCAATCGTTGTACTGTTGATATTTGGCTCTGTTGACTAATGAGTTTGCCAACCACTGCACTAGGCCAAAGATAATACCCATGAACTTATTTAACTCCTAACGCTTATTAAGCAACTTAAATCTGCATAACAACCTTGAATAGAAAACACTGAAAGAACAATCATTCCTTGCTACAACAAAAACAGTTTCTCCTTTGTTCTACTTATTAGAAGATTCATTCATTTCAGTCATTTTTCCTGCTTTTAGAATTTTGAAAGTGAGAGACAGGCTAGTAAACCAAGACAAGTGGATACAGAAATAGGGAAACTAAGACAGACAGTTAAACAAGCAGTTTGCAACCATTTAGTAAATCCTATCTTCCCTAAACCAAGGATACTTCTCCCCAGCCACAGAGTAAATAGTTTAATTCACCCCACTCAGGGAGATAGATTGCAGAAATCTAATTAGTGCCATTTGCCAACCACACCCAAGCACAGATGAAGTTGAGGGAATCCCATTTTGGTAAATCAACATAAAACTGATGAATATTCTATTGAGATCCTCCCCTAAGACCTCCCTTAAACTCCCAACCTTAAAACCTCAAAAGGAAGGTTTCCAGAGCATGTTCTCCCTCCAGGGAGTATGCCCACTCCTTTCCCCTATCTCTCCCTCTCCTTCCCCACAGGCATGTCAAACTCGCAGCCAATGGGCCGCATGTGGCCCACAACCAATGTTTTTGCGGCCCAGCCAATATAACGGTATGTAAGAAACGTTTTAATAAAAATTTTGTAACTTTTTACAATACCCTGTTATACATAATTATTAATAATGAACTACAATGTTCGCTAATGACTGATTATTATAATAGTGTTGCATTTCATGTTAACGATTACTCATTTATTTCAGCCCTTATATTCAGCATGTCTCTATCAAAATAAACCCACGTTTCTATGAAAATTGAAGCTTTTGTTTTCTTGCGGCCCACATAAACTTAAACCTGGTTTATTTGGCCCATGTTAGCCTTTGAGTTTGACATGCTTGCTCTAGGGAACTCAGGAGCTTGCAACCAAGGCAGCAAACCTCCTGACCCTGTCCCCAAGGCGCCGTTTGCTCTGACTTCTTAGTGAGCCAAAGCAGCTTCACCAAGGCTCATTTCTGCATCCAGTCCCTCGCCTGTTATCCTAGGCCAGTGATGGCGAATCTATGACACACGTGTCAGAGGTGACACGCGAACTCATTTTTTTGGTTGATTTTTCTTTGTTAAATGGCATTTAAATACATAAAATAATTATCAAAAATATAAGTCTTTGTTTTACTATGGTTGCAAAGATCAAAAAATTTCTATATGTGACACAGCACCAGAGTTAAGTTAGGGTTTTTCAAAATGCTGACACGCCGAGCTCAAAAGGTTTGCCATCACTGTCCTAGGCCCTTCCTTGTCTCACTGTCCCCTTCCTTAATAAATGTCCTCTAAACTTCACCCGGAGTCGTGTTGTGAAATTTTTCAACACGAAGTTACGAACCCACACACTACTGGCAGGCCCTAGGAAGACCTGCTAAGGGCCATGTCTCCTTTCTGGGAACAAAAGTAGGAGTCAACTATTTGCCTCCTCTACCTATCCCCCCCAAAATTTCAAAAGGTATCTATTGAATAAATCATTGGAGTGGCCTTAACACCCCCCCCATTTTTTTACTTGAGTGAAGGAAACGCACCTCAACTCTCCCTATCATAGGTGGAACTCAGACTCACACCGCAGCTTTCTTCTCCACTCTCTCAGTCTCCACTTAACGAGCCTTATATACTCTAGATAATCTTGTGACCAATTAAAGAGTTGCAAACCTGGTTTGTGTCCAATTCTTGTTTGTGAAGTTCTATGGGATGCTGTATCTCACTGCTTATTTTAGTATCTGGTATAGTATCTATGTTCTTAAAAATTTGGCTGAAACTTCATTTATACATCCATTCTATTTGCAATTTTTTTCTTTGTTTCTCAATTGCCCATAAGATGAGGTCTAACCTTCTGAATTATCATCTGCACATTTATAATATAGCTTCATGCTTGCTTTCGAATCCTGTCTTCCATTAAGTGCATTTAATACTTCAAAGTCTCTTAGTCTTTCACCCACTTATCCAAAAAATACTTACTAAGCACATATTATACCCCAGGCCACATTCTATGCCTTATCGTATGTACATCAAAGATAAATATGCCAGAGTATTTATCTTTTCCTAAATATACTATAAACTGTTACACTTTTTTTGTTGTTGTTAACTCTTCTCATGTTATCCCCACTTTGTGGAATGCCATTTCCCTCTTGTTTGTCTAGAAAGTAAACTCAGATTCATCTTTGTTACTACTGGTCTAAATCTCCTTCTCTGTGAGCCTACCCTGAATCCCCTGGACAGAATTCATCACTTCCTATTCTGTTCCCATTGTACTTTATTGATTGGAGCAGCACATTATCACCAGGTATTGAGCTGTAGATGTCAGAGTCATCTGTTAGTTAAGAAGATGCATTATATTAATGTTTTAACATCTAAGAATTTTCTATTCTTGCCTTATAATAGAAATTTAATATATGTTCACAGAATTAAAATGACACAGGAAAAGAACACTTTATAGGATGATATAGGTGGGCGGCCACATTCTTGCAGGCAACTGGGTCCATACAAATTGTAGTATGGCACTGAGTGGTGGAGTATAAGGCTTTAATGTATATTGGATCAATAATGAGTGATATTCTGAAAAATCTCAAATGCCATGAGGTGGAGTGTATCCTTAATTCAGTAAGTTAAAGAGAGTTATTGAAAGCTTCTGAAGAAATGCATTATTGAAGGTGTGATTTAAAAGAAATAATCTGACATATTACACAGGTTATTTTGAAATAGAGTAAGGCCACATAATTAAAGTAATAAATGTAACATGATAAGGGAGAGCACAGAGTTCAAGGAAACACCACATGAATCATTATGGAACTAGGAACTCTGTCTTTAAGAAGAGTTCAACAAGAGGAAGAATAAATGATAGTCTAATTCTGGATGATTGGCAAAATGGTAGCATGGCTGTTGTGGGAGTTCAAAAGGGAAAAAAAGGATTCTTAGTCTAATTTGGAGATGTTAATTCTATGTGAAATGTAAGATGCTTTACTAAGATTTTCAAGAGGCAGATTGAAGCACTGACAACTTGGTGAGGTCCCCTATGAAGGATTTGGATAGAGAATTGTGACAAAACCCACAACAATTTATGGTTGTAAAACTTATGAAATATACATTTATGTTTTTAGAAAAGATAATGAACAAAATAAGTAAATGAGAAAGTTTCAATACAAGAAAAGGAGATAAGGGTCTGACTCAGGAGATTCACATTCTCCTTAAGGAATAGAAGAAGGAAAAACAAATCAGTGAAACCTTGCCCCTATGAAATAGAAACAGATGACAAAGGTGAGAAAAAACTGTTGATAAACAGCACACGTTTTAAATTAAAAATGACACTTTAGTCTGAATCAATAATTAGTAGACTTGACATTGCAGAAAATTTAATTAGCGATTTACAGGACAACACTGAGAAAAAACTGAGGAATCCAGAGGAAAAGGCAAAGGGACTGTACTGACAGAAAATGAGAAAAAAGGCAAACCAATCAGAAATACAGTTTCTATGACAGCAATTTTCAAAAAGAAAGCAGAATAGAAACAATAATCAAAGAGGAATTATAGAAAAGTGTCCAGTTTTTAAAAATGTTTTTGAGATTGAGAGAGTAGTCATGTTCCAAGTAAATTAATAACAAGATTAAGAATGGCAAATTGAAGAAAGGTTAGTGATGGGCATTAAAAAGACTTAAACAGAAAGAAAATATATAGAAAAAATTAAAAGTGTGGCAAATGTGTTTGAAAAATATTAGGCATGCATGGTTTTTACTGAAAGAGATTTTTTTAAAAGATATAACTTTATTGATTTCAGAGAGGAAGGGAGAGGGAGCGAGAGAGAGAGAGAAAGAAACATCAATGATGAGAGAAAACCAATGATCAGTTGCCTCCTGCACGCCGCCCCCTGGGGATCGAAGCTCCATCCCAAGCATGTGACCTTGACTGGAAATGAACCCAGGACCTTTCAGTCCACAGGATGACACCCTATCCACTGAGCAAAACCAGCTAGGGCTGAACACTTCTTCTAAAACCAGGCAGAAGCTGCAATAGAAGAAAATAGAAGCTTTAAATTTCTTATATCACAAAGCACCAAGGAATCTTCATTCATTCAACATGAAAAATAAGATGATGATACATACATAGATGACAGATAGAATTAAGGTTATTTTAAAATTTTGGATTAGAAATAAAATATTGTTTTCAAAAAAATGCAAATATGGAAAACAGATGAGTCTTCCTAAAGCAAATCAAAATATTAGAAGTAAACAAAAATAAATAAATGGAAGCATCAAAATATAAAATACAGAAGGATAAAAATTAAATATAATCCTATATAATACAGGTAAAATGCAAATTGACCATCACACCCTCGCACAAGATGGGAGCCCCCATGTGGTCCCAATATGGCTGCCACAAGATGGCCAGCAGGGGAGGGCAGGTGTGGGCAAACAGGCCAGCAGGGGAGGGCAGTTGGGGGGGACTAGGTTGGCAGGGGAGTGGTTAGGGGGTGATCACGCTGGCAGGCAGAAGTGGTTAGGGGCAATCAGGAAGGCAGGTGAGCAGTTGGGAATCCTGGATTGTGAGAGGAATGTCCAACTGCCAGTTTAGGCCTGGGGATGGGGATGGGGTCTAAACAGGCAGTCAGACATCCCTCGATGGGTGTCAGATTGGAGAGGGTACAGGCTGGGCTGAAGGACACCCTCCCCCCCCCC
>NW_006299245.1:83681-87190 GCF_000327345.1 Myotis davidii | reverse complement strand
CTGCCAGCACGGGGATCAGCAGAGCCACCAGGCCTCCCGTGACCGGGATCAGCGTGACAGGGTCAGTGCCCAAACGCCCTGATCGCCCTGCGGCTCTCTGTGTGACAGGGTGCGGTGCCCCAACCCCCTGATCGCCCTGCGGCTCTGTGTGTGACAGGTTGCAGCACCCCAACCCCCTGATCGGCCCTGCTCTGTGGGTAATAGAGGGCAGTGTCCCAACCCTCCTTCCCAGCCCCCCCATGTGCCCTGCTCTGTGTGTGACGGGGTAGAGCCATAACCTCCCCATCAGCCCTGCCCTGAGTGTGACAGTGGTGGTGCCCCAACCCTGATTGGCCCTGCTCTGTGGGTGATAGAGGGCAGCGCCCCAACCTACTGAACCGCCCTGCTCTGTGTGTGACAGGGTACGGAGCCCCAACCCCCCTGATGGGCCCTGCTCTGTGCGTGACAGGGGGCAGTGCCCCAACCCCCCAATCGGCCCTACCCTGAGCGTGACTGAAGGTGGCATCGCCACCTCCCAATCCGCCCTGCTCTGTGCATGACAGGGGGCGGTGCCCCAATTCCCCAATCGGCCCTGCTCTGAGCCCGACCAGGGGCTGCACCTAGGGATTGGGCCTGCCCTCTGCCACCCGGGAGCAGCGCTAGCAGGTCGTTATCTCCCGAGGGGTCCCAGACTGCAAGAGGGCCCAGGCCGGGCTGAGGGACCCCCCCCCTTCCCCCCGAGTGCACAAATTTTTGTGCACCGGGCCTCTAGTCTATAATAATAGAGAGTATTTTATTATGTGCCCTCCCTTCTGTGCATGTGGTTTATCTCATATAATCCTCAAAATTCCTGTAAGAAATATATACTATTATTATTTTCATCATTACAGATGGAAAAGCAAAGTTTGAAAAAGTAATTTGCCCTGTGTCACACAACTAATAAATGGTGAGGCTAGGATGAGAAACACATGGTCTCAGTAAGTCTTTACTCCTAATCTCCAAACTAAGCTTCCTGGAACTTACACACATTCACAAATGCAAACAAAAATATATACATTCGTGCCACATACACATATGCACATGCTATCATATATGTATTCATGCACATATACATTCACAAATACCAATGTTCATAGATATATATTCATGCATGTATAAGCACATACATATATACACATGCATATACAAATAAAATTAAGAAAAAGAAAAAAGATTTAAATTTCTTTATGAAAAGGTAAAATCTCTATGATAAAAGGGAAGAGCAAAATATAATTCTAAACTTGTGACAAAACCTAAAACCCACATAAAGCAATGATTCTGTCTTCCTTCCCTCCTGCAACAATTGAAGAAGTAGTACAATTTTTACCTAAGGACAATGCTTGTATGTGCATTGAGACCCCTTTCTTCTTTCTAGTGATTTGAAAAATAAACTAGTGAATCCTTCTCTTCAGTAGTTTTACATTCTCAAAGGTTTCCCCCTAACAATGAACTCCCCTAATGTAACGCTCCCCCTTTCAGCTACCTCATAACCACTTCCTTCTTTCACAGCCAAACTCTGCCCTCAAACATTTCTTTATCTCCCATTGACTAGTCAATCCTACAACCTCAGTGACAAACTTCTCAGGTTTCTCTGGGGAGCTGATATAGGGTTAAGCCTAGGACTGACCTGTGGGCAAAGTCACAAACAATTCCCAGCTTAAAGGGCACAGTCCTCTTAGCATAATTAGGCTTGACCTTATAACACTCCCTAGATCTTATCTGGGAAGCTAATGGGCTGAGGAAGTGCAGGAAGTGTAACTATGGTCAAAACAAGTGAAACTCACAAGAACAGTGTAATTATGGAAACCACTACCCTGTTTACTTCTCACTATAAAATAAAGGCTCAGTTTGCCTCAGGATCTTTCTCTGTGGCCTCAGCCAGGCACAGGAAGATCCATGGAGACTAAAGAGAGCTAGAGAGTTCTGAATGCTGTCTCTGTGTAAAACATTCTTCGCCGACTCTGTCCACACCTTTGGGAACCCCTGGACCCGCTGGGGCTGGCCCCCAGCAGGCTTCTACTGCTCAACTCATAAAAACCTACCTACCTCCTAAAATTAGTCTAAAACTTTCACTCCTTGTTATTTTTAAGAATAATGTTTTTTGAAATTTCAAAAACAAATGAAATATGACTGGAAAGAAGCCAAAGCAAAAGAATTATGTGCTTTTTGTTTAAAACTATACATACTCCGGTCCTCTCTGGGTATTCTCACCACCTTACTCCTCTTTTGTGTCTTGAGAATCACTGCCTTAAATCCCTAAATGCTGTCACTCTCTGGTATGTTGTCTTAGAGCCTCTATTCTATACAATGTCCTTGGGTGGCTTATCCATCCAGCCCCATGGCTCCAGTTAATATCTATCACATGTGCTTATGACTGTCAAAGTTTTATCTCCTGCTTATACCTCCTTTTTGAGCTCCAGACTCATATACTTAACTACTGGCAGAATCTCCATTTAGATGAATTTTTTCCTCTGAGATCTCTCTCAAATGCTTCAATTCTCTCTATCCCCAGAGCCACCACCTAGTTTAGGATATAATTACTTCCCTCCTAGGTTACTGCAATAGCCCTCCTTAATTTCCTTAGCATCCCAGCTTTCATTCCTCCAAGTCATTCTCCACATTGCAAGTAGAATGATCTTTCCTAAAGTGTCATTTTCATCATTTCACTTCTTTGAATGAATCCTGTGATTCATGGTTTGTTTTTCTTTGTCCTTACGATAAGCCCAACCTTCCTCACACAACTGAAAACTCATCATGAGCTGTCTAGTGTTTACTTTTCAGGTCTAGAATTGTTATGCTTAGAAAAGAGTTCAAGTATACAAAGATTATGGTGGATAGAAAATTATAAGCATGGAGGGGACTTTGGCATTTGATTTCTTGGAGTACAGAGGAAATGTGCTCTCAGAGATTTTGGGAGTGTCATCAAGAGGATTTGTTAAGCTGTGTACAGGCTAAACTGCTTCACAACACACCCCCAAATACACTCACTTAAATAACTATGTTGTTCCCTAATGTTACAGTCTAAATGGAAGCAAGTATTGTAGCAGTTCAGCTCCATAAAGTAATCCAGAAATCCAGGTCACCTCTATACTGTACCTCCACCATCTCCTAAAGTTTTTCATGTCCAAAGAGTCCAAACACTTTCCAGTACCACATGCATGAAGCCATGAGCAAGAGCAAAGGGGAAGTCTAAGGCAAGCCACTGATCTGGAAGTGCTGCAGCTCTTATGCTCACAGTCCATTGGCCACAGCTTGACCAATGTAAGAAAGATGAAAGAAAGGAATAGTTGCAAGGAAGGTTGAGATATACAGTCTCTGGCCGGTTGGTTGAAAAAAAAAAAAATATATATATATATGTATTAGAGACCTGGTGCACAAAATCATGCATGGATGGGGTCTAGCCAGCCCACGCTAATGGGGGCCGGGCCAGAGTAGGGGGAGGGGACACGGGAGGTTGGCCTGTCGGCCCCACCCTGATGGGCCAGTTGGCT
>NW_006299245.1:80961-83569 GCF_000327345.1 Myotis davidii | reverse complement strand
ATATATATATATATATTGGAACTATGGTTATCATTATGAACACTATCAATACACTATAAATATACAGAAATACAACTTAACTAAATGATAGACAATTAAGCACATACTTTGTTTTATAATGCATTAGAAAGAATCTAGAATAGTATGGCCAATGCCATACACATTTTTCTATATGGTATATAGAAATATAATATATATTTGTTAAACCTCACCTGGGGATTACCTTTTTTTTTAAATGGCAGTAACATGGGGGAACAATGACCACAGTAATATGCTCATGAGAATGTATTTTGTTAGTCATTCCTGTTAGAGGAGTTTCATGCTACACTTTTAGAAATGTAGTTCTTTGGTATGCATCAAAAAACGAAAAGTCTCATTTCTGCTATTCAGTGACCTCTTGGCTATATACTAATAGATTTCCAATCCACTGAGAAGCAAACCCTCACAGACACTTTTCAAATTTTCAAAGCTATGATGAAATGTGCCTTTACATCAAAAATCAATCTCTTTTAAGACATGCAAGGGATTTGCTCTGTAGAGCAGAGACCAACATGCCAGACAAGCTCTCCTAAACCCTTAAAATCGCTGTCTTTTCCCCTTGCAAGAAGTCATTGTTCCGAGCGCTGTTTATAGAAACTAATTTTTAAAGGCCCCCAAGCCTCAATTATCATGCTGGCTTAAGTACATGCTCTCATTTATTACAGGATATTCTTAAATAACACAAAAGTAGCATGCTAGAAATATAACATCAGCAATTAGTAGATGTGGCTTGTTGATACTTTGGTTGATTAGCTAAACAGCAAATAGCCTTTACCTTTTAGAGGTAAAGATACAAATTATGAACAACAAATACACATCTATCTACAAGTGAATCTGAAAATCAAGTGAATAATCTGATGAACAGAATGAACTGGTGATTATAATAGAATCAGAGGCATAGAAAGGGAGTGGACTGACTATTCTTGGGGGGGAAAGGGGTGAGGGGGATGCGGGAAGAGACTGGACAAAAATCGTGCACATATGGATGAGGACAGTGGGTGGCGAGTGAGGGAGGAGGGTGGGGTGGGAACTGGGTGGAGGGGAGTTATGGGGAAAAGAGAGGAACAACTGTAATAATCTGAACAATAAAGATTAAAAATTTAAAAGAAATAAAAAATAAAAGAAATAGCCTTTACATTTTAGAAACTTCTAAGTAATATATGGGGGATAGGGGGCGCAAAAGTAGTTTTACAGTTGTTAGAATGTGAAGCACAGTTTATTCTTGTGTTATTTATTAATTATGGTATTATTTTCCACACAAACAATGGTAAACCTATTTTGCTCCACCCTGTATATATATTTTCAAGTAGTTATTGCATTTCTATAAAGTGAACAATATTTTGCTCTCTAGAATTGTAAGAATAATAAAAAATATTACGAGTGAATTTAGCTAGCATTTATTGAATTCCTTGTGTATAAGATACATAGATAATTGACTTTAGATTTTTTATGTCACTTTAATGATTTCCTGTGCTTGTTAGTCTTGCATCTCCTAAAAGATATGTAAGGTTCCTGGTGATAGGGATCATATCTTATATTTCTGGAATTTCCCCACCACATTCAGCACAAACTATATGCTAGTAGGTAATCCTCAACAAATACTAACAACACACCTTTAATACTAGAACAATTTATTTTTACTTTGTGAGGTGCAAATAATAGTACCAGTCAGTTCAATAAACAGAACACTAGATTAGATTAACAGGGTTCTATTGTCATTGATCTGACATTATTAAATCATACTCACATTTTTGTAGGAGCCAAACTACAACATTGAAGCAGTCAATAAAACATTTTCACCAAGCGTCCCACATGTCATATCGATCTCATACAGGCGCTATGATGTCACTGTCTATTACATTTGCTTCAGCCATATTCTTTTGTTATTTTCTAAACTTCAATTTTTTCCATACTTCTTTATAAAATATCAGGACCTCATATGATTTCTCACTATGTCTTAATGATGTTCTGATGTTTAATTATTTTGTTAATTTGCTAATACACCACAAAAGTGGACTTAATAAAAGAGGTCTACACATGGTCACAGATTACTTGGCAGAGGCTGGCACAATACACACCAAAGGAAGGCTCAGATCACCTATCAGTTTGCAGGAAGTAGGTCCTGAAAATTGACAGCTAGTAATAGGAACACAGCATAAAAATCCAGGAGAAAGCAGGTACTGATTCACATTTTTAACAGAATGATCCAGAGTAACTCAAACTTAACCAAAACCAAACACCACATCTTCTATCTCAAATCTGCAATATCCCCCAGATCAGTGAACATACCATACATCTTGTTGTGCAAGCCAGCAACATGACTTCTTTTGCTTTCTCACAGTCCACATTAGTCAACAGGTACCACTGATTATCTTCTTTTTTTTTTTAATAATTAAATCTTTATTGTTCAGATTATTACATTTGTTCCTCTCCCCCCCCATAACTCCCCTCCTTCCAGTTCCCACCCCACCCTCCGCCCTCACTCCCCACCCACTGTCCTCATCCATAGGTGCACGATTTTTGTCCAGTCTCTTCCCTCATCTCCCACACCCCTTTCCCCCCCCCCAAG
>NW_006299245.1:67498-79390 GCF_000327345.1 Myotis davidii | reverse complement strand
CCATCTTGGTTCTCCATCCTGATTATCTTCTTGATGTCTTTCAAATCTCTCTACTTCTTGCCAATCCCAGGGTCACTGTTATATATATGTTGGAACTATTGGTATCTTCTTACCTTATTTCCCAGCCTCCAGGCATGCTACATAGTTCCATTCACTGCATTGCCTCCACCATTTACTCTCCAAACTCAACTATGTTCAAGTTCTTCTTGGGTTAAATATCCCCCAGATCACCTACATGCTCCAAGATAAAAATCCAAATTTTCTAGAAGGGCAATCACACCCCTTTACAATCTGGTTTATGATCCTTTCCAATTTCATCTCTCATACCCACCTCATTTGCACTATCTGTTCCAGTGCTCTTCTATTTTGAGCATTTTGTGCATTGGACCATGTTGTTGACTCCGACTGTCTTGACCATACTCCCATTCATATTCCCTCCCCTTACATAGGCAACTTCTACCTAAAAAAGTCAGTTTTTATGTTTCACCTCCTCTAAGCTTTATGCCATCTAAAAAATTCTTTGTTGCCATACCTTATATTTTCTTTGGCTAAAAAAAAAGTTTGGAAGGCTAAATTCCAAAGACGACCTATTGTTTTTTAATGACAAATAAAATGGGCATTGAAAATGGTTAGGCTCAGGAAGAAACAGTAATACAAGTTCTCCTTGGAAGTGTCAAAGGAAGGGAACATTGTGAAAGGAGATAGGGTCAATGTCATGTGTCAACTGACCCATCAATCAAGCATAATAATTTTCTAACTGAAGACAGTGGAATAAGAGATAACAAAAAGTAAAACATATATTAGCTTCTTACTGTTGCTGTAACAAATTACCATAAATTCAGTGGCTTAAAGCAATACAAATGTATTATGATATAGTTCTGGAAGTCAGAAGTCCAAAATGGGTCCCATTAGGCTAAACTGAAGTGTCAGCAGGGCCCTGTTTCTTTCTGGAGGCTAGGGAAGATTCTATTTTCTTGACTTTGTCACCTTCTTGAGGCTACCTGCGTTCTTTGGCTCCTGTTCTCCCATCTTCAAAGCCAGCAATGACCAGTCAAATCTTGTTTACCCAGAATCACTCTGACATTGACTCCTCTCTCTCAGTCTTCCCCATTTTAAAAGACCTTTGTAATTACATTGGGTTCGTTGAATAATCAAGAATAATCTCCCTAATTTAAGACCAGTTAATTATAAACCTTAATCCTATTTCCTTAATTCCCCTTTGTCACATAACTCAACATATTTATAGATTCCTGAAATTAGGATATAGACATCTGGGGATGGGGCATTATTCTAGCTACTACAAAAAGATTAAATCATAAGTATACATCTTTCTTCAAAGCAATCCAGGGTTGTATATAGTCAGGTTTTGAGATTAATTTGGAAGATTCTGGAGCCAGGGAAATACCTGGCTCTTCCACTTACCAGGAAAACTATCCAAACTTCCTACTCTTAAAACCTGAGGAAAATTAGAATTTTTATTTAGTAGTATTGTTGGAATCTACTTTTAAAGCATATAACTCCTTTTCATAATCATTATATTATAATGAAATTATTTTAAGAATGACTCAAATATGTAACCTGTAAAATACATAGAATGCTCTATAGCATGATGGACGAACTCAATAAATGATAATTATGAGCATTTTATGCTCAGTAAATGGTGGCGGTTATTATTGTGGAGCTGGAAGAAAAGTTCTTCCGTTTTTTTACTTTTAAGCAAAGAATTACTCTTATATAGAAAAACATCAAGATAGATGCTTTTTGAATTATGAAAGCTAAGGCCCATGCATGTGATGTAGGAGGATAGTAGAGTGCTCTGCATAATAAATAAATACAATTGGTAACAGCAGGAGACTTTGTGGAAATGGACAAAGCCTTAGGAGTGGAGGCCCAGCTTCATGACACAGGCCAGAGACCAGATAAGAAAACTGGTCATTAAAGAATTCTCCAACACAGAGAGAGCTAAGAAACTCTGAAGAACCCTGATGATAACAATACATTGTTTTTGTTCAGTACTGTGCCACCAATCTGTCTATTACCTCCTAAAACTGAAGAAGGTGCTTCTCATCAGTGGTCATGTTTTAGTGGTTCATGGGAGATGACATAAAAGGGGCCAGTGATCAGCGAGGGGCAAAGCAGCCTGAGCATGCAGTGCAGGGTTAGATCAGGGGAGGCATAGAAGGAAGGGACATATGGGGAGTGACTCATCAGGATGAGACAAATCTCTTTCCAAAAAAAGAAGTAGAACCTTGTTTTCTTTCTTTCCTCTCTCTTCTTTTTAGAGGAGAGAGAAAACAAAGGAAGTCGTTTTATTTCTGGTCTAACGTATTTTCTGTCAGAGATTAGAGCAACTAGATAGCAGGTATTTTTTGAGTTACTCATATTATGATAATAATGAAGATGATGGTTTTTTTGTCATTATTATTTCCAAATGATCTACATTATTTGAGCATTATGAAATATTTCAAGTCTATTCTCAGAGGCATCATAAGGCATATTTAAGAAGTCCTGGCACATACAAAGGAAGTACAAGAAGAATGAAAGTGTCATATCATCATTTTCTAAAAAAAGAATATTTTAGTTTCTAGTAAAGACAGGTGAACAATGCAAAGCTTCACAAAAATGTAAAGTGCATTGCTTAATTGATGAATTGTGTTTTGAATATATCTACTAGGTCACTGGAAACTTGAATGAATTCACTCTACAAAAGATGTCATGTGGGGTATTTTTTTCCATTTTGAAAAGATTTGTAAGCTTTTTAAAGCAATTGAAAAGTTTTCTGAAAAAATGTTTTCCCACAGAGATAAGAAAGTTGCAATAGAAAAAGTTTCTTTCAAAGGATGAACTTTTTCCAAATGATAATGTTGTTTTGGGGAATATTGCGTTAACCTCTTCAGATTACTAAATTGCACACAGCAATATAACTAGTTCTCTAAAACTCTAAGAGATTTAACATATAGTCTAAAAATACCTAATGTAAATATGACAGTGTTTTCCAATCTGTTTGAATACATCTTATCTCTTAATGATAAAAATGTCCTGGACTCCTCCAAGTTCCAAGATCTACTAAAATGTAGAATATAGTTGGCAATACTTCAAATACATTGTACAGCTGCCAAGTATGTAAGAAAGTAGTGAACATGTTCCAAATTAAGTCAAAACCAATGATTTTTTTTAAAGGAATGTATAGAAATATATGTTCAGTAGAGATTCTAAGCCTCAATCATCCCTGTCCCCTGGTACTTACGACCTCATTCAATCCCCTCCCTTGAGTGTGATGGAACTTTAACTTGCTTCTAACCAATAGAAGAAGGCAAAGATAATGGGATATCACTTCTATGATTATCTTACATAAGATTATGACAGAGTATCCATCCCTCACTGTTTTTTGTTTTGTTTTGTTTTGTTATTATTGTTGTTGCTGTTAATCCTCAACAGAGGGTATTTTTCCATTAATTTTTAGAGAGAGTAGAAGGGAGAGGAGGAGATATGAAGAGAGAAAGATTGATGTGAGAGAGACACATCAATCGGTTGCCACCCACACGTGCCCCAACTAGGGTCAGGGATCCAGCCTGCAACCAAGGTACCAAGGTTTGATCTCTTGACCAGAATCAAACCCAGGACCCTACAGTCTTCCGGCCTATGCTCTATCCAGTGAGCCAACCTGGCTAGGGCCATCCCTGACTGGTTTTGATGAAGCAAGTGGCCATATTAGGAAAGCCACATGACAAGAAGTTGGAGGCAGCCTCTGACTAACGTCCAGTAAAAAAATGGAAGCCTTCAGTCTAACAATCCACAAAAAAGTGAATGCTGCCAATAAATACTTGAGTTTGAAAGCAGATTCATCCCAAGTCAAGTCTTTAGATGAGAACCCAATCCTGCCTGACACTTTGATTGCAGTCCTGTAGAGACCCCAGTTAGCTATGCCTGCATATCTAACCCACAGAAAATGTGAGGCAATAAATGCAAATATTTTAATTAAACCTTTAATTTTTAGATAATTGTGACTTACCAGATAGTTGTATGAAATATTACACAGAGGTATTTTGCATTCTTTGCCCAGTTTTCTCAAATGGAAAAATTTTGCAAAATAGTACCATATCTCAACCAAGATATGAACATTACCACAGTCAAGATACAAAATATTTCCATCACTATAGGATCCTTATGTTGCCTCTTTTATGTAACTACTAGTGGCCCAGTGCACGAATTTGTGCACCTTGAAAGGAACTGTGGGTCACGAGGCTGCGATGGGCACAGGGTGGGTCTCAGGCCATCATCCATGCCCCTTCTTTGCCCCTCCTGCCACAGACTCCAGTCCCCTCTCTGCTGGAAACCCCGCTCCAGCCACCAGAGCTCCCACACGCTGACAGTGCCAGCCCCGCTCACACCTGTTGACGGCACAGAGTGATTTGCGCCAGTGCCAGCAGTGGGTGCGAGAAGGGCCAGTGCTGTCAGTGGGTGTGAGTAGTGACTGCTGTCCCAATCACCCCTCAGGAGCAGGGGGAGGTGGAGAAGCCCTCAGGGGTAAGCGGGGCTGGCAGCCACCACTTGCACCCACTGATGATGCCAAGCGATAGGGATCAGCGCTGGGTGCTGGAAGCTGGTGTGAGCAGCGGCTCCAGCGCTGGCTGCGGGTGTGAGCAGGGCTGGCACCACCAGCAGGTGCAAGCACTGGGTGGGACCACAGCATGTGGGAGCATAGAATTTTCAGTAACCACCAGAGGCTCACCCTGATGACAGCAACTGGTGCCCCAGCTTGGTCTGGTGCCCCCATTCACCTGCTCCACCATCCCACCACGCCCAACACACACCATGTTCTGCACATGCCCCTTGGTGGTCAGCACACTTCATAGTGACCGGTTGTTTGGTTGTTCAGTTGTTCGGTTGTTCCGCAGTTCGGTCTATTTGCATATTAGCCTTTTATTATATAGGATATGCTAATTCTTAAAATCTAGTAGGCTGATTTCCTCCTCTTTATTCACCTTTTACAAAATTGATTCACCTGTTTGAGTTCCTTTGCTTTTTATGTACATTTTAGAACAATCTTGTCTATTTCTACAAAATATTTTGATGGGATTTCAATGAATATTACATCTGTATATCAATTTGGAGACAATTGACACAAATACTATGTGAATATTCCAATCCATTAAGACAATATATATTTCTCTACTTATTTAGATACTTATTTAAATTATATGATTTTTTGATTGTCTAAAGTTTTACATATGTCTCCTTTCCCACCAATTGACCCCCATATATTATGATTTTTTTATCAGCATGTGTAATTTTCATCATATAAGTCTTCTACATGTTTTGTTAGATTTATACCTTAAGCACTCTTTTTTTAAGTAATTCTATCCATGTGTTAATTGCTGATATTTAGAAATAAAATTGATTTTTTTGTATATTTATCTTATATCCTGTGATATTTTTGAAATTATTTTTCATGTTTAAAAATTCTCTGAATTATTTATGTAAACTTTCATGTCATCTGTAAGTTGGGACAGTTTTCTTCCTTTTTAAAATATCTGTATGCTTTTTATTTTATTTTTATATTACAGAGGCTAATTTTTTCTTACTATGCTATATGAGTGGTAAGAACAGACATCCTTGCTTTGTTCTTAAACCAAAAAGGAAGCATACATTAAGGATAATTTAGCTGTAGGATTTTATATATATATGTTTTTATTGATTTTAGAGAAAGAGAAAGGGAGAGGGAGAGAGAGAGAAAGAGAAAGAGAGAGAGAAAGAGAGAGAGAGAGAGAGAGAAAGAGAGAAAGAGACATCAGTGTGAGAGACAGACAGGGATTGGCTGCTTTCTGCATGCCCCCTACTGGAGATCTAGCCTATAACCTGCATGACGGACATTGAACCAGCAACCTGTTAGTGCCTGGGACTATGCTCAATCAACTGAGCCACACCAGCAGGGCTAGCCATAGGAATTTTGTAGATGTTCTTTATCAAGCTGAGGATGCTCCCCTTTATTAACTGAGATAATTGATCATAAGTTTTCTGAATTTATCATAAATAAGTGCTATATTTTGGCAATTCTTTTTCTGAACTGAATTATATGATGATGTGGATTTTCCTTTAGTCTGTTAATATAATGGACTACATTGATTCATTTTCAAATATTGAAACAGTCTTCATCCTAAAATACAGCCTACTTGGTTAAGATATACAGCAAAAGTACATTTAAAGTTGTTTATATGAAAAATATAATAATAAATAATGATAGAATAAGCTGTTTTGCATATTCACAACTACAAACCTACTTTGCCACACCCTGTGTAATTATTTTTGACTGTTCTATCTGCTAATATTTTCTGCATCTAATTCAGGAGGGAGATTCATGTGTAATTCCCTTTACTTGTACTGTCTTTGTCTAGTGTTGGTATTAAGGTAATTTTACCTCATAAATCAATTGGGAGTGATTCCTCTATTTCTATTTTCTGGAAGAGATTGTTTAGAATTTAGAATTAATTTTAATTCTTTTTTAGAAGTTTAATGTACTTTTCTTGTGAAATCATCTGAAAATAGATATTTCTTGTTTGGAAATTTTTAAATTGTGAATTCAGTTTTTTTAATATTTGTGGGGCTATTCTAGATATATACGGCACATTGAGCGAGTTGTAGTAGTTTGTGTTTTTTGAAAATTTGTCGGTTGTCAAATGTGTATGTGTAGAGCTATTCATGGTTATCCCTCATTTTCCTGGCAATGTCTTCAGTATCTGTAGTGATACACCCTGGTTCATTCTTAATATCAATAAGTTGTGTCTTCTTTGTTTTCGTTTTGCTTTGCTTTAGGTTAGTTTTGCTGAAGATTTGACAATCTTATTGCTCTTTTTATAGAAACAGGTCTATGTGTCATTTTTTTCCATTGTTTTTCTGTTTTCAATCAATTTTATTGATTTCTACTCTCATGTTTCTTTCCTTCCTTCTGATTACTTATGGATATATTTTGCTCTTCTTTTCCTAGGATCATTAGGAAACAGGTTAAAGATTACTGATTTGAGAATTTTATTATTTTCCAATATACTCATTTATCGTATAAATATCCCTCTGGGCACTGATTTACCCCATAAACTTTAACATGTTGTATTTTTCACTTTATTCAGTTCAAAGTATATCTTAAAATTTCCCTTGTGGTGCTTTCTTTGATCTACAAATTATTTAGAAATGTGCTGCTTAGTTTTCCAGGTGTTTAGAAACTTTCCTGTTATCAATTTAAGGTTTGATTCCAAGTTATCTATAATAATAGAAGAATAATATGCTAATTAGACTGGACATCCTTCCAGATGACCTTCTGGATGAAGCCAGGGCTCCTAGGGAAGCCCAGGTCCTGGGTGCCAGAGGGAAGCCAGTGCCGGCAGCCAGGGAAAGGAAGGCCTATTCTTGCACAAATTTCATGCATTGGGCCTATAGTATATTCATAAGAGTATTCAAAATACATAAGGAATTCTTATAACTCAACCTCAAAAGGACAGACAACTCAATTAAAAAAATATGCAAAGGACTTGAATAAACAGTTTTCCAAAGACATACAAATGGGCAACAAGCACATGAAAAAGGTTCAACATCATTAATCATTAGGGACATAAAAATAAAAACCACAATGAGATACCACTTCACACCCACCAGGATAGAGGTGGTGGTGATGGTTGTAGTAGTAGTAATAGTAGTAGTAGTAGAAGTAGTAATGATAGTAACGGATAGAAACAAGTGTTGGTGATGATGTGGAGAAGTGAAGCCATCATATGTCACTGGTTAGAATATAAATTGGTACAGCTGCTGTGCAAAACATTTGGCAGTTTCTTAAAAAAATTAAACATAGAGTTACCACATGACTCAGCGATTCCACTCCTAGGTATATACCCACAAGTATTGAAAACAGGTGTTCAGCCAAAACCGGTTTGACTCAGTGGATAGAGCGTCGGCCTGCGTACTGAAAGGTCCCAGGTTCGATTCCGGTCAAGGGCATGTACCAGGGTTGCGGGCACATCCCCAGTAGGAGATGTGCAGGAGGCAGCTGATCGATGTTTCTCTCTCATTGATGTTTCTAACTCTCTATCTCTCTCCCTTCCTCTCTGTAAAAAATAAATAAACATATATATATAAAAAAGAAAACAGGTGTTCAAAGAAAAACTTGTAAGTAGATGTTCCTTGCCCCATTCATTACTCACATTAGACAATGGTAAAAATGACCCAAATGTTATCAACAAATGAATGGGTAAACAAAATGTAATACACCTATACAAAGGAATATAATTTCTCCATAAAAATGAATGAACTACTTGTATATGCCACAACATGAAGAAACTTTGACAACATTATGCTAAGTTAAAGGAGCCAGTCACAAAAGACCATACATTATATTATTTCATTTACATGAAATATCCAGAATAGGAAAGTCTGTAGAGAAAAAAAGTAAAATAGTGGTTTCTTAGGGCTGAGAGGATAAGGACAGAGTGGATAATAGCTAAATGATATGAGGTTTCTCTTAGTGCTGATGAAATTGTTCTAAAATTGATTATAGTGCCAGTAAAGTTTGCACATATCTGTAAATATACTAAATACCATTGAATTGCACCTTTTTATGTGAATAAAATGCACATTAAGTGAATATATCTTAAGTCAATAAAACTATTTTTAAAAAGTCAATGTAATCACAACTGTCATATTGGGAAATAAACAATGGTATCATAAAAAATTAACCAACAAAAGACAACCCAGGGAACTCACAACCATGTCATTCTTCAGAGCCCATGTTACCTAGCCAGTCTACCTTCTTCTCTCTACCTTTCCGAGTTTTCTTCTGTTTGATTTATATACTATAATGTTCAGGGATCTTTCTTAGCAGAAGGGATAAGAAAATAATATATCTAGTCCATCTTTCTGAAGTAGAATTCCTCAACATGTGTTATTTTAAGCTGATAAATTTATACTAAGACTGCTTTGCAACAATAAATAATGTCATTCTATGTGTGTCTATTAACCACCAGGTGGTAAATATTTATCAGAGAGCATTACTGTAAGCATTAAATTACAAAATGTCAATAAATTGATAACAACATATAAATCTAACCTATTTCCTGGTTTCACATTGTGGTACAGCATAGAGAAATAGAAGTCCACATCCCTGCTTTTCAACTATTAAAAGTGTCCATTAATCAGTGTTTCTGAACTCTTGTGCCATGTTAAAATTACCTGAAGAGGTTTAAAAAAATTACAAATCCATCAGGAAAGATTGACTAAGTAAGAATATTTGGGCATGGATCCCTTGATTAAACATTTTTTAAACCTTATCATGCAATTCTGATGGTGAGTGAATGTTGGAAACCACTCCTCTAAACCTTACAGTTGTTTTCTCTTCTGTAAAATAAGAATAATAATGGGATAATAATAAGACAATGATATCTGTTCCACAATTGCTGTAAGACATAAATAACTTGATCTAAATCAAGTTCCAAGCACAGTACCAACATTTGTGACGTAGTAGAAGTAGAGATTTTGTAACCAGACCTATGATTATCTGCACCACTTCTCAGGTTTATCATCGATCAAGTCACAGTTTCTTCATTTCTCAGCTTTAGGAGATGGGACTTTACTCATGGAGTTAATGTAAGGGTAAAATTTGATAATATATATAAAAGCATTTTACACATTGTAGGTGTATTAGTTCATATATCTTCTTCCTTAAATGTCTCTGCTCAGCACAGATGAAATTATCCTTACCATACAATAAAGTTTCATATGGAGTTTTAAGTGCTATGAAGGAAACAGACACTTTATTTTGCTCCAGTTAATTGGATGCTATTGATAGTTCTTTGACCTCTTCTAGGCCTGGCCACTGGTATAGAATGGTTTTCAGGAAAAGAGCTTGCATAGGTTTTCTTCCTTAAGGAAGCAAAACCTATTGTATATCTTTTTGACTTGATAAACAATCACAATTTCTTTGTTATCAATTATTGGACTTTGCTTTAAACTTCTTTACACTGTCAATTTTATCTCCCAAGATTTCTGCATATCACCCATGTTCCAGGAGTTTTTGACTTCAAAGAGCCAAGAAGTCATTTCCAAAATGTTTCTTCTGACATTCTAGAATTGTGCATTTATAAGAGGTCCTATTGTATCAATTAGTGTTCTTGTAAGACTTCTGGGATACACAATAAAAGAATTCTGAGACATTTTTCTGCATTGTCTATTCTTTCTTTATGCTCATGAAGTTTGTTCAGAATCTACCCAACTAGGCTATCCTATGGAATATGTGAAACAGACTTCTGGGGATCTGAACAATATAATAAAAGCCCTAGGATTGCCATATACACTGAGTGGCCAGATTATTATGACCACCTGACATTTGTAGGCAAATTAGCCGTACACTGCATCCTATGGGATATGGAAGCCGAAGGCCTGTTCGAACACCTTTGCTGTCTGCAGTTACCAGGATAAAACATCTCCAATTCACACAGGAACACAAGGATTGGACAGTCGAGCATTGGAAAAGAGTCATGTGGTCTGATGAATCAGGTTTCCAGTTGCATCATGCAGATGTCAGAGTGAGAATTTGGCGGTAACAGCATGAAAGCATGCACCCCACATGCATGAGTACAACCCTTCAAGCTGGTGGGGGCAATGTTATGGTTTGGGGCATGTTTTCCTGGCATGACTTGGGCCCTTTAATTCATGTGGAACAACGTCTGAATAGCACAACATACCTAAGTATCATTGCTGATCAGGTCCATCCTATCATGTTGATGGCATATCCCAATGGAGACGGCTTCTTCCAACAAGACAATACGCCATACCATGGTGCTCGTATTGTGCAGGAGTGGTTTCAAGAACATGAGGGAGACCTTACCTTGCTTAGGTGGCCCCCACAATCACCAGATCTCAATTCATTGAGCATTTGTGGGACGAAGTTAAAAGAGCCATCAGGCAGCTGGTTCCACAACCATCAAATATCACAGAACCGGACAGTGCTATCCATCAGGCATGGTGTCAGATTCCTCGCATCACCTTTCAACATCTCGTGGAGTTAATGCCAAGAAGAATCGCCACAGTATTGAAGGCAAAAGGTGGCCCAACGAAGTACTGATGGGGTGGCCATAATAATCTGCCCAGTCAGTGTATATATATCCCACGTTCAAAGACAGTTAAATCGAGTTGTTTACCCATATCTTCATAAAAAAAGAATCACATCTACTGTCATGGTAAACAACCTGCTTCCCTGTTTATAATGGTCTGGCCCTCTAGCAACTTCAGTGTGAAATTATAGCTAATTTGCCTAAAAACATCAGGTGGTCATAATAATCTGGCCACTCAGTGTATATATATCATAACACAGATTCAACTTTTTGACTTAATAAACAATCACGATGGCAGCCCATATTTCCACCAATCTGAAGGCTTGGTTGATGGCAGAAAATCCACCATTTTTGGAACTTTACAAAATCATTCTCTTCCTGGTGTAGGTAACTAAACTACAAAATATTACTTGAACTATTGTTTTATCGTTAGGTAATTAGGCCAGTAAAAACATGATTAGATTATACAGTCTAACATTTGAGATTAAGTTATATACCAAATTAGAAATTTAAATAACCCATTAAATTCATTACAAGAATTCTAAAGACAAAACCCCTCAGTCTGCAATAACAAGATCTAATATAACATTGACAAAAATATATTTTGGCCAAATGAAACAATTACATTTTCCCTGTATGAGCACCATTAGAATAACTATGTCATGTTGTAAAAGTAAGATAGTAAAATGACTTGTTTAATAAGCTATTGCCAAGGTATTTTAGGAAATGATTTTTTTTTTTTTTTGTAAACAGAACTGAGTCATCTATAAATACAGGTTATATTTTCTAAGCAGATTCT
>NW_006299245.1:62898-67467 GCF_000327345.1 Myotis davidii | reverse complement strand
ACAAGAATTCTAAAGACAAAACCCCTCAGTCTGCAATAACAAGATCTAATATAACATTGACAAAAATATATTTTGGCCAAATGAAACAATTACATTTTCCCTGTATGAGCACCATTAGAATAACTATGTCATGTTGTAAAAGTAAGATAGTAAAATGACTTGTTTAATAAGCTATTGCCAAGGTATTTTAGGAAATGATTTTTTTTTTTTTTTGTGAAAACAGAACTGAGTCATCTATAAATACAGGTTATATTTTCTAAGCAGATTCTTTTGGTCAGGGTCTGGGTTTGATTTTTGGCCAGCTTTTAAAAGCTTTCTTACAAAAGAACTATTTTTAACTGAGTCATGATATTCTTTTCATTCTCAGAAGTAGTTTTGTGCGATCCAGGTTGGGGAAGCCGAAAATAGATGGATCAGATACTGACTAACAAAAGCATGTAGGGGCGGACAAAGACAACTAGCATTTAGGACAGTGAGTTAGTGTTCCTGGGTTTCTTTTGAGTTCTTTGCCTTGAAAATGTCTAAGCCTTTTCATTTTCTTGAATTTAAACCAAAGCAAAATGGACTCTCAACTATTCCAATCTAAACTAAGTTCCTATTTTCCTACTGGAAAGTACTATTAACTTTGTCCTGAAAAAGACAGGTTATATAAGAGCTAAATAAATAAGACTCCATTGAGAAGACCCTAAGAATGAATACAACAAACACAAAATCAATGTGAGCTCCTCTGACAGCTGGAATTAGATATCTCATAATGTTTTCCCAGTTTCATAGAGCATTGTATATCTTCAAGGTACCCTCTCTGCCTTTGTGATCCTTTATCTTCATTGGTTTCCCTCCTTAAAAATACAATTTCTCCCCTTTGTTAACATGCCTTAGACTTAGGAACTTTCTTTTGAGACCTGCCAAAAACCTTGAATTGGTGGCACTGCATTGCTAACAGCATATTAACCTAGAAGAACTTGTACCTTGGATTTATTCAGTAACATATTACCATTGGTCATTTTTATTTGGAAGTTTGGCTTTTATTTTCCTTTTATGTCACGTGGCATCTAGACAACAATGAACAGAGACTAGAGAGTTGCCTGCAAGATAAAAACGCCTTGTGATTTTGCAATATCAGTGACATTCTCATGTCTAGAGATAGAGAATTGAAACGTGAGGCACAGGTTTAATGTTAGGAGAGGGAGATGGGAAACTAGTCAGCTAGTTCAAATCAGGTTTCTTAGGGACAATGGAAAACTACAGGATAAAGCACTACCATTTATTAAACAGATGAACAACAACAACAACAAAAACCACTAGCAATAAGATATCTTAAATCCTGTCTGTGCTTTGCTAAATTTTTCATGCCTCACTCTGAAAACTAATTTTAAGGAAGAAAAATTAATAAGAAAATGCTTCATTTCAGGCAATTTTTTTTGTCCGTTATATAAATGGTGTGGCCTAAAATACCTTTGAAGCCCTATCCTGACCTTTCATTTAAAAGCCAATCCCTCACTCCCTGATTTAAATTAGCTTGCTCTACTTCCCTTTTGTACATATTAACATAACGATATAATTTATGTACTTTTTTGTGCTTATTGTTTAGTGCAGATCTCTTCCTACTAAAATATAAAATCTATGAGGGCAAAAGTCCTTGTTTTTTATGCACGGGTCTATCCCAAGAATGTAGAATACCGCCTAGCACAACCGATCTGGTGAACGAGTGAGTGAAAAGTACTCTGAGACTAGTCAGGATCCTTTTCCCTGTCATACAGAAACCAGCCCGCTGGGAGCTGGCTTAGATTTAGTGCTGGCTTTAATGTTTTATCTCTGTACTAGCTATTTGCCATACTTACTCTTTCTGCCTTCATTTTAGAAATGTAAATTCTATACTTTAAAAAATATTGCATTTTCTCCATTTCAAAGGAATTTTGCAATAAAGCCAGAAACAGACTTAGGGCCACATGTCACTATTATGAATACTTTCTTGTTACAACATTGTGTAATTTACTGAAAGTGTTCATTCACCCGCAAGTCTCTATTCTTACATAGAAAAAAAGAAAAATTGTGGCAGTGGGGGTGGGGGTGGGTAGTAGGCTATATAATTTTGCATTGTTTTAATGGACCAGAATAAAATATTAAAATGCTAAAAAACGGTTACTTATAAAAATCAACCGCACAGATCTAGAGAGAGCTTGCGTCTAACTGCTAAAGTTTTGGACATCCATAGAGAGGGATGGCTGACTTCTGTTTAGAAAATGATTCTCCATGACATTTCAGTGAGTTGTCAAATCCATAACCTCAATTTTTTTAACCGTTGCTGGAGGACAGATGCCTTTCCTGTGGGGGTTACACCTCTGAGCGGTTCAAAAAGGAAGGGCGAGCTTTCTGCACACAGCACTGCTATTCACTGAAGAAGGTTATTTTTGTGCTAAATCATCTGCACAAAACCATATGGTTAGGAGAAAATAGACTACTAGCCAATAGAGAGCATCTCTAGAGGACACGAGACTGGCATTAGATGCTGGTTAATTTGTTTGCTCTTTGAATAGTTGTTTTCTTTTCCGTGGCTCACTGAAGGATATTGTGATTTGGAATAATAATTCCACTTTAAAAGATAGAATAGAATAGAATAAGCACTTCAAGTAATAAGTGCTTTTCAGTATTGCATATATATTCATATTTTATTCTGATTACTAGGTGTTATGTAATGTCATTTGCTGACCTTTGCCACAAAAATTATATAAATCTCTCTCAATCCATCATAATACATGCTGTAAGCTAAACTGTGTCCCTCTCCCTCAAAATTCATATGTTGAAGACCTAATTCCAGTATTTTGAAATGTAACTCTATTTGGAGATAGGGTTTTTAAATGGTAATTAAATTTAAATGAGATCACTAGGGTGGGTCCCCAATGCAACATAAATGATGTCCTTATAAGAAGAGGGAAGAATGCAGGAAGACAGCCATCTGCAAGCCAAAGATACCAGAATAGATCCTTTCCTTACGGCCCTCAGAAGGAACCAACCCTGCAGACATATGAATCTTGGACTTCTAACCTCCAGAACAATAAGAAAATAGAATTTCTGGTGTCTAAACTACTCAGTGTATGGTACTTTGTTACAACAGGCCTAGCAAACTAACACAATACATGAGAATCCAGAAACTGCCCCTTCTGGAATTAACTGAGGATAATAAGCATATAATGAAGGATCGGTGATTTCTGCCCCTGTGAAGACAGCAGGAGTCAGAGGCCACTATTTTTGTGAAGAAGAAAAAATAAAACTCCATTAAGGAATAAAGATAAACATAATATTAAACATAGAAAAATTTCAGAAAAAATAATGATAAATGCAAAACAAAAATAGTGATAAATAAAAAACAAAAGAGTGTTGTCTACTTTAAGGTTTGTAAATTTCAATCCACAGGTTGACTTGTTCAATTCACATAGCTGGGTTTGGAACCTGGGTCTTTTAATTTTACAATGGTGCCTCCATAGCCTAATGTCACTTGGGTTTAATTTCTTTCAGTGGTTCTCAATCTGTGGGTCGCGACCCCTTTGGCGGTCGAACGACCCTTTCATAGGGGTCGCCTTAGACCATCCTGCATATCAGATGTTTACATTACAATTCATAACAGTAGCAACATTACAGTTATGAAGTAGCAACGAAAATAATTTTATGGTTGGGTCACAACATGAGGAACTGTATTTAAAGGGCCAGAAGGTTAAGTAAGTTGCTTTTAGTGAAGGAAGTTCAAAAAAAATTTTTTTGCCTTAGTATAGACATGTTCCTTGTAAACAATGGAAATGTTAGTAATATTTGTTAGATAAGTTCTTTATAACTGTCAATAATTTTAAACTATTGTGGTCTTATGCTGACAATTAATTCAGCTCTTCAAAACATTAAAATCACGCAGCCTTGTGGGCTTGTAATCTAAGTCTTTTAATTGAATGGCAAAAATGTGTTATTCACTATTTTAGAGTACCTAAGACATACTACTGAAATACCTCAATTATCTAAGCAGAACCCAGGTTCTCTCAGCATTGATATTGCTACACTTATTGTTAAGCAGTTACATCCTATTCATTTCAATTTTTGTTATTTTCTATATTGTTGTGTAATGTGAATTGATGTTTAGAATGAGAAAATTAAAATTTCTAACATAAAAAGCCCAATTATATCTAACATCAAAAGGCACAATTATATCTAGTAAGCTTTACTTACAAATCAAGAAAATGGAATTATATGTTTAATTAAACTTTTGACCAAAAACATTGAAATAAATAGCATTTTATGTGGTATTTATCACTTTCTACTTTCACTATAGTTTTGTATGTACATGGTTTATTCTATACTATTTGCAAATTCTTTAGATCAAAATTCATCTTTTTTTAAATCTTTTTTTTTAATTGATTTCAGAGAAGGGAGAGGGAGAGAGAGAGGGAGATAGAAACATCAATGATGTGAGAGAACATCAATTGGCTGAGTCCTGCATGTCCCCTAATGGGGATGAGCCTGCAAGCCAAACATGTGCCCTGACAGGGAATCAAACTGTGACCTCCTGGTTCATAGGTCAATGCT
>NW_006299245.1:61778-62053 GCF_000327345.1 Myotis davidii | reverse complement strand
TTTATATCTTTGTCTTCAAGATTTCCAAATACAAGGAACCCAGGGAAGAACTTAATTCTTACATCACTAAATTCTTTTATTAGACGACACCAAGAGAGGCACAGAAATTAATGTAAGTGCTGCCAGCTATTTTCTCTTTCTCTAATTTGAGCATGCTGCAATGGGAAAGACACCTGGGATAAAAGAAGGATCCTACAAACAAATTGGCTTTATTTTTAGGCAAGTACCTCACAGAAATTGAAAACACACTCCATTTACTGAAAGGTGACATTATT